>NC_025996.2:96308926-96604206 GCF_000442705.2 Elaeis guineensis | reverse complement strand
CGAATAAATAAGTGGGAGAAATTTTTTGATTAAAGTTCAAATCCTTAGGTTTAATGAATCAATTATTAATTAGGTTATGGTTTCTTTTGTGCAGATATAGCCACTTGCCTATCGCTCCAATCATTGTTGGACAATGATAAGTTGGTGGGACCCAACTTCGATAGCTGGTACCGAAAGTTGAAGGTAGTCCTGAAGCATGAACAGATCCTATATGTGATAATGGATCCTGCACCTGAGGAGCCAGTTGTCAATGCACGTGGAACAGTCAGAGACACTTACCAGAAGTGGCTCAGTGACCGGACCACGGTGTGCTGTATCATGCTGGCTGCTATGAGCGATGAGTTCAGTCACAGATTCGAGACAGCTCAGCCAAAGGACATGCTTCAAGTGTTGGAGGATGCCTTTGGCACACCCGATGACGTGGAGAAGCACAAGACTAGTTGTGCCATCTTCAACGCCAAAATACAGATGGTGCCTCTGTCACTGATCATGTATTGTACATGATCGAGCTGATGGAATGATTGAGCAAGCTCGACTTTCTCTTGCATGAGCAGCTTGGGAAAGATGCAATACTGAACTCGCTGCCCAAGTCTTATCTCCCATTTCTCACTCATTATAGAATGACAAAGCCTGAAGTAAACTACCATGGGTTACTGGGGTTGCTTCAGAACTTTGAGAAGGATCACCAACTTCACAAGGAGTCGGTGAACTTAGTGGGAGGTTCGTCTTCTGGTTCTCGACCTTTTAAGAAAGGAAAGAAGAACAAGAAGAAGAAAGTGAAGAAGGTGCAAGTTCAGGCTGGGACATCAGTGCAGAGCCAGACCAAAAAGATCAAGCCTGATAAGAGTCTATTCTACTGGCAAGCACCCTAGATTAGATAGTGTGTCAGATATCTACTTATGATATTAGAGGCTAGGTCATATAAACAAGAACAGAATAAACAGGTTGACTCAAGAGGAAATCCTCGAAGTCAGTGATTGTGAATCACTTCCAACCTGTGAGTCCTGTCTTCTTGGTAAAATGATCAAGTCACCTTTTACTGGAAAAGGTGAGAGAGCTACTAAGCTCTTGGGCCTAGTACATACTGATGTATGCGGGCCCATGAGCACCAGTGCTAGAGATGGATATTTCTACTTCATAATTTTTACGAATGACCTATTCCGATATGGATATGTCTATCTGATGAAACATAAGTCGGATTCATTTGAAATGTTCAAACGATTCCAAAGTGAAGTAGAAAAATAAACTGGGAAGAGTATTAAAACTCTTCGATCTGATCGAGGAGGAGAATACCTTTCTATTGAGTTTCTCACATATCTAAGAGAGAATGGGATTCTCTCCCAATGGACTCCTCCAGGAACACCACAGCATAATGGTGTGTCTAAAGGAGGAATCGACTCTATTAGATATGGTCTGATCCATGATGGATTTTTGCTAGCTTGCCGATATCCTTCTGGGGATATGCACTCGAATCGGCCTGTTATCTGTTAAATAGGGTTCTAAGTAAGTCTGTAATTAAGACTCCATATGAGATATGGATGGGACGTAAGCCAGTACTTTCACACCTTAGGGTCTGGGGGTGCTCGGCCTATGTCAAATGATTAGTCACAGACAAACTTGAACCTAGGTCTGACAAATGCTCATTCATAGGGTACCCCAAAGAGACAAAAAGATATTTTTTCTACCATGCTGATGAACAAAAGGTGTTCGTCAGCCTTAAGGCAATCTTTTTAGAAAAAGAGTTCCTTGGTGAAGGAACCGTTGCCTCTAAGGTTGAACTTGATGAAGTTCAACAGGTAGAAGGACCGACACCAATAGCTGAACCTGAGTCTGATATGATTAGATCATATTTGGAGCCCAATGTACCTGCACCATTAAGGCGATCTGGTAGAGTACTACGTCAGCCAGACAGATACTACGATTTTTTGGTCCGGAACGGTGATCCCATCGAACTTGATGAGAATAATGAGGATCCGATCACCTATATGGATGCAATGCAGAGACCTGATTCCGAGAAATGGCTTGAAGCCATAAAATCCGAAATGGAGTCCATGAAGGTCAACGATGTATGGACATTGGGTGACCCACCTGAAGGGGTTAAACCCATTGGGTGTAAATGGGTCTTCAAAAGGAAGAGGGGCGCAGATGGAAAGGTGGAGACCTATAAAGTCCGTCTGGTCACCAAGGGGTATCATCAACGTTATGGTATTGACTATGACGAGATATTTTCCCCTATGGCAATGCTCAAATCCATTAGGATAATGCTTGCAATAGCTGCCCATCTGGATTATGAGATCTGGCAGATGGATGTAAAGACAGTTTTCCTGAATGGAGAGCTGACCGAAGAGGTGTATATGATACAACCTGAGGGGTTTACATCCACAGATGAGTCCAAGGTGTGCAAGCTTCAGAGATCCATTTATGGACTGAAGCAAGCTTCTCGGAGTTGGAACATGCATTTTGATAAGGTGATCAAAATGTATGGCTTCATTAAGAATGGAGAAGAGCCCTGCATCTATAAATGGACAAATGGTCCAGTTGTGGTATTCCTTGTCTTGTACGTGGATGACATTCTCTTAATCGAGAATGACATCCCCGCACTATAGAGAATAAAAATTTGGTTGTCATCACAGTTCTCCATGAAGGACTTGGGTGAAGCATCCTACATCCTAGGGATGAAGATCTATAGGGATAGATCTAAAAGGATGCTTGAGTTATCCCAGTCCATGTACATAGACACTGTGCTGAAGAAGTTCAGCATGGAGAATTTCAAGAAGGGCTATCTACCGATAGGCCATGGAATTTCTCTCTCTAAGAAGGATTGTCCGATAACTCCTGAAGAAAGAGAGCATATGAGTAGAGTCCCATATGCTTCAGTCGTGGGATCTATCATGTACGCCATGACATGTACAAGACCAGATGTGGCATACTCACTAGGAGCAATGAGTAGATACCAATCTGATCCTGGAGAAAATTACTGGAAAGTGGTTAAAGCCATCCTTAAGTATTTGAGAAATACTAAGGACCAATGGTTGGTTTATGACGAGTCAGATCTGAAACTTGTGAGGTTCACAGACTCTAGCTTTCAATCTGATCATGATGACAGCAGGAGCATGTCGGGTTATATCTTTACTCTGAATGGTGGAGCCATCTGCTGGAAGAGTTCCAAGCAGCATACTGTGGCAGACTCTGTTTGTGAAGTGGAGTACATCGCAGCATCGAATGCCACGAAAGAAGCTGTGGTTAAGGAAATCCATCACTGAGCTCGGAGTAGCACCCTCCCTCGATGGTCCAGTCCTGCTCTACTGCGACAGCACTGGTGCCATAGCTCAGGCGAAGGAACCCAAAGCACATCAGCAGACGAAGCATATCTTGCACTGCTTCCACCTGGTCCAGGAGATCGTGGATCGAGGTGACGTCGACCTTCAGAAGATCGACGGAAAAGAGAACCTAGCCGACCCCTTCACTAAAGCCCTGGTGATAAAGGAGTTCGACAACCACAAGTCGAAGATGGGTATTAGATACTGTGCCGAGTGGCTTTAGGACAAGTGGGAGTTATTGGAAAATGTGTCCCAAAAAGTCAATCGTCAAGCTGTTGACGGTTGAGCAACCAAGTATTGTAATTGATTTGTTAATAAATAAAATATATTTGGCATCTTCATCATAAGCTTTCATCTTCTAATGAACTCCGTTGTTATGATGAAGTCCTTAGGACTATTTAAGTTCAATAAAGAGAGGATTTATCGATTAGTCCTTAAAACTGTTCACGACCAAATGATAAGCTGTTAATAAGGACGACAGCTTCTATTGAGCATAGGTCGCTGTAGGCCATATGGGTTGGTTGTCCTCTTAACCAAGGAGTGTGGAGACACTGGTATGGCATACAGATGAGATGTAAGGGTACATCATCATTGAACATGACCAACTCCAGAGTATTCTGCTGTCGAGAATGTCTCTGATGGGATATAGGTATAAGTGTCCCTTAGACTTGAGATCGCCTCAGTGACTTGCAAGCAACTCACTGTGCTTTGGTACTGGACTAACTGAATTTCTAATTCAGAGATGGAAGGCTTCTGGGTACAGTCAAGTACTTGCAAAGTCAGAGTGTGATCGAGATGGGATTGACCACTCCAAGAGTTGGAGAAGAATGAGTCGCTGTATTTCAATTTAGCAAAACCTTGGCCAGGGTAATCCATTAGATGAATTTGATATTTTGAAATACAATGTGGACAACCTGATCAGAGTTGACAGTTGAACTCTGGGGTGTCCTATGATCATTTTGGTCAAGGAGATGAATTATATGAAAACTATATCCGCATGGGTTCTAAGGATGTTGTTCTACACATTCGACCTATCCGATCGTCGGTATCATTGCTAGATGGTCACTTCGATTGGTATGAAAATTTATTTCTGTGCTACCGGCTTAGGTTCGAACCTATGAGGTCATACACATTAGAGTTCATGATCCGATCGGATGATTGATCAATGATTAAGAATCGTTCTAGGGTTAAATGATCAATACGATTGACATTTAACCCAGTGCAAGTGTTGCAGGAGGATCGATTAGCAATTCGATTGCTAATTGACTTAATTTGATTAAGCCAATGGGCTGAGATTAAGTCTAATTAAATATGATTTAATTAGATTTATTTTAGACTTGATTGGATCAAGTCCAATTGGTTTATTGGATAAGCTAAGTGCAAGGAAAAACTAGTCCTAGTTCAACTAGGACTTGGTTCAATCTAATTTCTAATTTGATTAGAAAATTAAATCAGATTTAAATCTAATTAAATCTGATTAAATTAAGTTATTAATTAGGTTAAGACCTATTTTAATTAGGTTGATCTAATTTTGGTTTGATTTGGTTTGAGAAACCAAATTAAAACAAGTCATGAGATAGAATCCTAGTAAGATTAGGATTCCACCTTGCGCCACATAAGCCTTCCCCACGCCCTCTCTCTTATTCAATGCCAATCTCCACTTATTTTGTGTGACAAAAGCCCTCTCCCAGGTCTCTCCCATGTTCACAAAAGGTCTCCTCTCTTCTTTCTTACATGGAAGGTGGTTTGGATCAAATCAAAAAGGAATAAGTTTGGATTTCGAATTCTATGAGATAGAGTTTTAGAAATCCAAAACTCTTTCAATTTTGCACCGAATTTATCCAAACTTTTTTTGAAATTTTATGAATTTTAGGGTACATATTGTGTACCCTTTACTGGTGATCCATGTACGAAAATAAGGAGGAGGTGCTCAAGAGTTGGGCGCCCCTTAACTTGCCATGTTTGGATAAGCCTTGACTAGGTATTTGACCTAGAAAAGGACTCTATCATATCTCTCTGTATAAAATGAGTTTCTTCATAAAATTTTATGAGAAGATAGAAATTTGAGATACCTTTGTGCCATCTAAAAATCAGAGAGAAATACCTTTGGATCTGGAGATATAAAAGATGCAAGTTAGGGTGTCTAGAGAGAAAAACGTGAAGAAGAAGGGGGTCTTCTTCTAGGTTTTTTGGTTTTCATATCTTCCTCCCTCCATCTTGAGTTTTCTGAGAGTGTCTCAGATCTGAAACTCCTTCTTTTACTTTTCATCTTTGGAAGAGTCCGAATCAAGAAGAAGGAGGCACCTGATCAACCATCAAAGAAGGATCAGTGCAGTACTAGCATACTGTGCTGATTTCCTAAAGCAGGACTTCTGATCGAGATTCGTGGGCTGTGTGGATGACTCCTAGAGGTCGGACGCATGTGCGGCTTGCAACATCATCCTTAAGCCCAGATCAGTGAGGTTAGAGCGTCTAACTTGCAAGGTAATAGATCTGATCTATTGTTTAATACATACATTAGATGTGGTATAGAAACATGTTGATATGATCAACATGTAGTTCATGCTATATTTATATATTTTAATTTTTAATTTAATACTATATAATAATCATGTAATAGGATCTTAGATCTAGAGATTCTCTGATTTTAGAAAATAAATTTTGATTTATTTTAGTCTTCCGCTGTATGATCTTGAAAAAATTTCAAGATCTAACCCTGAAACCCTAGATCTGGTTCCTACAGCTGGGACGTATGCACAGGGTCAGACCAAGAAGTGCAAGCCCGACCAGAGCCAGGCGGAGTGCTTCTTTTGCAAGAAGTAGGGGCACTGGAAGAGGAACTATCCTCTATACATTGCCTCCTTGGACCCGAATAGGCCAAAGAAGAAGCAAGGTAATTATATGATAACACCTTGCAATTTTTTTATTTGTGATACTACTGCCTGGGTATTGGATACCAGAAGCCCTTATTATATCTATAATTCGATGCAGGGTCTGCAAGTCAGTAGGAGATTTGATGAAGGCGAGAGGTTCCTAAACGTTGGAGATGGAAGCAAAGTTTCAGTTCTAGCTTTAGAAATCATGAACCTTGTAATCAATTCTCGTAATGTAATTCGAGTGAATGTCACTATTGTCCAAGCTTTTTATTAAATATTATTTCTGTAGGCCTTTTGACCATGTACAGTTATGAATTTTTAATAAAAAAAATATTTATAATATCATTTTGAATGGTGTTACAATGTTTGTTGGACAACTAAATAATAGAATTTACTTACTATCACAGTCTGTTAATGTGGTTCAAACCTCCGGTAAACATCCTAGAATGGACGATATGTCAGAAGTCTACCTTTGGCACTATAGGCTAGGTCATATCAATAAGAACAGGATAAACAGGTTGGCTCAACAAAGAATTCTTGAAGTTGGTGATTGTGAATCACTTCCAACCTGTGAGTCATGTCTTCTTGGGAAGATGACCAAGTCACCTTTTACTAAAAAAGATGAGCGAGCCTGTGAACTCTTGCGTCTGGTACATTCTGATGTATGTGGACCCATGAGCTCAAGTGCAAGAGGTGGATATTTCTACTTCATAACCTTCACAGATGACCTATCGAGGTATGGGTATGTCTACCTAATGAAGCATAAGTCGGAGTCATTTGAAATGTTCAAACTATTCTGAAATGAGGTAGAAAAATAAACTGAGAAGTGTATTAAAACTCTTCGATCTGATCGAGGAGGTGAATACCTTTCCAATGAGTTTCTGACATATCTTGGAGAGAATAAGATTCTCTCTCAATGGACTCCTCCTGGAACACCACATTATAATGGTGTGTCTGAAAGGAGGAATCGGACCTTGTTGGATATGGTTCGATCCATGATGGGGTTTGCTGGTCTGTCGATCTCTCTCTGAAGATATGCACTCGAATCGGCTTGTTACCTTCTAAATAGGGTTTCGAGTAAGTCTGTAACCAAAATACCATATGAGATATGGATAGGACGTAAGCCAGTACTCTCGCACCTTAGGGTTTGGGGGTGTCCGGCTTATGTTAAACGTTTAATTACAGATAAGCTTGGACCTAGGTCTGACAAGTGTTATTTCATAGGGTACCCAAAAGAGACCAAAGGGTATTATTTCTACCTAACTGATGAGCAAAAGGTATTTGTCAGACTTAAGGCAATCTTTTTGAAAAAGAAATTCCTTGGTGAAGGGACTGTTGCCTCTAAGGTCGAACTTGAGGAAGTTCGGCAGGTGAAAAAACCGACACAAGTTGCTGAACCTGAACCAAATTTGGTTAGATCAAATCCAGAGCCTATTGTTCATGCACCCTTAAGGCGGTCTGGTAGAGTACCATATCAACCGGACAGATACTATGGTTTCTTGGTCCAAGACGGCGATCCTATCAAACTTGATGAAAATGATAAGGATCCAATCATCTACATGGATGCAATGCAGAGACCTGACTCTAAGAAATGGCTAGAGGCCATGAAATCTGAAATGGAGTCATGAAGGTCAACGATGTATGGACATTGGTTGACCCATCCGAAGGAGTAAAATCCATATGGTGTAAGTGGGTCTTCAAGAAGAAGAGGGGCACAGACGAAAAGGTGGAGACCTATAAAGCCCGTCTAGTTGCCAAGGGATATTGTCAACGTTATGGTATAGACTATGACGAGATGTTTTCTCCTGTGGCAATGCTCAAATCCATTCAATTATGCTTGCGATAGCTGCCCATCTGGACTATGAAATCTGACAGATGGATGTGAAGACAGCTTTTCTAAACGGAGAGCTGGACGAAGAGAAGTATATGATACAACCTAAAGGGTTCACATCCACAGATGAGTCTAAAGTGTGCAGGCTACAAAGGTCCATTTATGGACTTAAGCAGGCATCCCAGAGTTGGAACATACGTTTTGATAGGACGATCAAAACGTATGGCTTCGTTAAGAACGGAGAAGAGCCCTGCATTTATAAGTGGACTAATGGTCCAGTAGTGGTATTTCTTGTATTGTATGTGGATGACATTCTCTTAATCGAGAATGATGTCCCTGCATTACAGGGAATAAAGATTTGACTGTCATCACAGTTCTCCATAAAGGATCTGGGAGAAGCTTCCTACATCCTAGGGATGAGGATCTATAGGGATAGATCTAAAAGGTTGCTTGGCTTATCCCAATTCACATACATTGATACTATGCTGAAAAGGTTCAGCATGGAGAATTCCAAGAAAGGCTATCTACCGATAGACCATGGAATTTCTCTCTCGAAGAGGGATTGTCCGACAACACCTCAAGAGAGAAAGCGTATGGGTAGAATTCTATATGCTTCGACAATAGGATCTATCATGTATGCCATGACATGTACACGATCAGATGTGGCATACTCACTAGGGGTAGTGAGTAGATACCAATCTGATTCAGGGAAGAATCACTGGTAGGTTGTTAAAACCATCCTGAAGTATTTAAGAATACTAAGGACCAGTGGCTTGTTTATGGTGAATCGGACTTGAGACTTATAGGATTTACAGACTCCAATTTTCAGTCTGATCACGATGACAGCAAGAGTGTGTCGAGATTTATTTTTACCCTTAATGGTAGGACAGTCTGCTGGAAGAGTTTCAAGCAGCACACTGTGGCTGATTCAGTTTGCGAGGCAGAGTATGTCGCTGCATCAGATGCTGCCAAAGAAGTGGTGTGGCTGAAGAAATTCATCACCAAGCTCGGAGTAGCACCCTCCTTTGTTGGTCCAGTTCTGCTCTACTATGACAGCTCTAGAGCCATTGCTCAGATGAAGGAACCGAAGGCACACCAGCGGACGAAGCATATTCTATGCCGCTACCATCTCATCTGAAAAATATGGATAGAGGTGACGTCGACCTTCAAAAGATCGACGGCAAGGAGAACCTGACCGACCCATTCACTAAAGCCATTGCGGTGGAGGAGTTGGACGACTTCAAGTCAACGATGGGTATTAGATACTGCACCGATTGACTTTAGGCCAAATGGAAGATTGTTGAGAATAGTGTCCCAAAGCTAATCGTCAGCCTGTTGATGGTTGTACTCTTTCTTGTATTAATATATGAATTATAAATAAATAAAAATAATTTTGGTATTTTTCATCCCAAATTATTTCATCTTCTAATGAACTCCTGTGTTGTGGTGAAGTCCTTAGGACTATTTAGACTCGACAAAGGAGGATTTATCGTTTAGTCCTTAAACCTGTTCACGATCAAATGATACATTGTTACCAAGGATGATAATATTTATCAAGCATAGGTCGTTGCGTGCCATATGGATTGGTTGTCCTCTTAACCAAGGAGTGTGGAGACACTGGTATAGCATACAGATGAGATGTAAGGGTACATCTGCACTAAACGTGACCGACTCCAGAGCTATTTCAGTTGTCAAGATTTACTCTGATGGGATATGGATATAACTGTCCCTCCGACCTGAGACTGCCATGGTGACTTGCAAGCAACTCACTGTACTTAGGCACTGAACTACCTGAATTTCTAATTCAGTGACGGAAGGCTGCTGGGTGTAGTCAAGTACTTGACTTGTCGGTGCGTGTGTCAAGATGGGATTGACCACTCCAGTTCAGGAGCTGTGTACAGTCGTGTTTTAATTTAGCAAAACCTTGATCAGGGTAGTCCTAGTGAGGAGTCACAGGACTGATTGAGTTGAGCATGATTCGGATGATCTGATCAGGGTTGACAGTTTAACCCTGAGTCATCCTATACATAGGGGTCAAAAGGGATGAATTATACAGTAACCATATTCGCATAGGTTTTGAGTGTTGCGATTGTCACTATTCGACCTATCCGAATGTCAGGTACCATTACTAGATGGTCATTTTAATGAGTACAGAAATTGATTTCTGTGCTACCAGCTTAGGTTCGAACCTGCGGGGTCACACACATTAGAGGTTCCTATCTGATCTGATGGCTGGTGAAGAGTCCCACTGGACTGGGACTCTTTGACCAAGAGTCCTAATGTTTGGAGACTCTGAGTCCTACATGTCTGAGACTCTGTGATCAAAAATCAGGATTCTCTGATCATGAGTTCCACACATTTTGGGTACCGGGATCAAGAGTCCCACTGGTTTGGGACTCTTCGATCAAGGTTTCATATCGATGGACTTTGATGCCCGATTGCCTATCGAATTTGGACTCAGTATTTATGAGAGATTTAATTAGTGATTTGATTGCTAATTAACTCAATTTGATTGAGTAATTATTGTTGGATCAAGTCTAATTGAATTGGATTCAGTTGGGTTTGACCCGATTAGGTTAAGAGTTAACCTAATCGTCGAGGTGGTTTGGTCCCTAATTTGATCAGGGGTTGGGCTTAATCAATTTTTGATTTGATTAAAATTTTATTAAGCCTAATTAAGCTTAATTATGTTGGGTTTAATTTAGTCTAATTGTGCCTAACCTATTTTAATAAGGTTGGTTCAATTAGGTTTGAAACCACCTTTGACTTATCTCCCTGTGCCACCTCACCTCACCTGCGCTATTTGAATTCATGAGAAATGAGTTCTCATGAATTTTCTCTCACGCAGAAGCCTTCCCATGCCCCTCCTTTGTGCTTCATTTTGAGTGGATAAAGATTGGTTGGTTGGCATTTGAATTCAAATTCGATTTGAATTCAAATGAGCAACCACCTAGCTTTATCCTCTCACGTGGTAAAAATGCTGCAAAGATGCAGTCTTGCACCATTTTAAATGGAAAGAGAAGATGGGGCATGCGCATATCTTATCCTTGAGAGAAGGGTGGTGAGAGAAAAGTCTTGTGCGTGAGAAAAGAAAAGAAAAGAAGAGAAAAGAAAAGAAGAGAGACTAGGCGCAGTTTTTCTGTGTGTACCCTAGAATTTCTGCCTAGGGTTCGGGAAGTGAGAAAGTGAGCTACGAGTGTCATGAGCCCACCAAACTTTAGGATAGCTTCATCAACCTCTCAAGTATCTCTACTGATGAATTGGAGTATCCAAAGAATCAACAGACACCGATCGAAGGAGTTCGATCAGCATCAGCCGTCAAAAGGGTTCTGCAACGAACTAACATTCGTGAGAAGCCAATCAGATCGGGAGCTTCATGTGGATGATCTGCAGAGGCCAGAGTGTGATTGCATTGTGATGATCAAACCTTTTCGATGGTGATCAGACTGCAGGATCGACTATCTGCATGAAGGTAATGTGTTTTGAACACAACAGTAAAATATTTACTGTAGAGAATTCGAAATTTAAATTTAAATGCATGATATATATATCATATTTAGATCCTTATGTAGAGTTAATATATGTTAATTAATTAAATTAATTAATAATTTCGACTGTAAAATTATAATTTTAAAAAAGATTTAAAATTATCATTTTACCCCTGCACTGAAATTCACTTCATGAGCACCCCCAGACCCTAAGGTGTGAAAGTACTGGCTTACGTCCTGTCCTTATCTCATATGGAGTCTTAATTATATACTTACTTGGAATCCTATTTAATAGGTAACAGATCGATTCGAGTGCATATCCCTAGAAGGATATCGACAAGCTGGCAAAATCCATTATGGATCAGACCATGTCTAACAGAGTCCAATTTCTCCTTTCAGACACACCATTATGCTGTGGTGTTCTTGAAAGAGTCCATTGGGAGAGAATCTCATTCTCTCCTAGGTATGTAAGAAACTCACTAGAAAGGTATTTTCCTCCTCGATCAGACCGAAGAGTTTTAATACTCTTCTCAGTTTGTTTTTCTACTTCATTTCGAAATCGTTTGAACATTTCAAATAAATCCGACTTATGTTTCATCAGATAGACATATCCATATCTGGATAGATCATCCGTGAAAGTGATGAAGTAGAAATATTCATCTCTAGCACTTGTGCTTATGGGCCCGCATACATCAGTATGTACTAGGCCCAAGAGCTCAGTAGCTCTCTCATCTTTTTCAGTAAAAGGTGACTTGGTTATTTTTCAAGAAGACAGAACTCACAAGTTGGAAGTGATTTACAATCACTGACTTCGAGGATTCCCTCTTGAGTCAATCTGTTTATTCTATTCTTGTTTATATGACCTAGCCTACAGTGCCATAAGTAAATATCTGACACACTATCTAATCTAGGGTGCTTGCCAGCAGAATAGACTACATTAACAGGTTGTGATAACATATACACACCATTATTCAAATGTCCACAAAAAATAATAACATCATTCATAATGATATTACAAACTTGTTTCTTTATTGAAATTTTATAATCATTTTTGGCCAGAAAGCCTACAAAAATAATGTTTAAAAAGAAATTGGGACAGAAATGATAATCATTAAGAACAATGATCTAGGACTCAAATACAAGTTTCAAGATTCCTAATGCTAGAACTGAAACTGGTCTTCCATCTCCAACGTTCAGAAACCTCTCACCTTGCTCAAATCTCCTACTGACCTGCAACTCCTGCAATGAATTGCAAATATGGTAAGGGCTATCGGTATCCAATACCCAATCAGTTATATCACAAATAGAGAAATTGTAAGGAGTTATCATAAAAATACCTTACCCAGCAACAGCTTGCTGCTTTCTCTGCCTATTTGCATCTAGGGAGGTAATGTACTGAGGATAATTCCTCTTCCAGTGCCCCTACTTCTTGCAAAAGAAGCATTCAGCTTGACTCTTATCGGGCTTGATCTTTTTGGTCTGGCCTTGCACTAATATCCCAGCCTGAACTTGCATCTTCTTCATTTTTTTTTCTTGTTCTTCTTCCCTTTCTTAAAGGGTCGAGAATCAGAAGATGAACCTTCCACTAAGTTCACCGACTCCTTGTAGAGTTGGTGATCCTTCTCAAAATTCTGAAGCAACCCCAGTAACCCGTGGTAGTTTACTTCAGGCTTTGTCATTCTATAATGAGTGAGGAATGGGAGATAAGACTTGGGTAGCGAGTTCAGTATTGCATCTTTTCTAAGCTGCTCATGCAAGGAAAAGCCGAACTTGCTCAAACACTCCATCAGCTTGATCATGTACAATACATGATCAGTGACAGAGGCACCATCCCATATTTTGATGTTGAAGATGGCACAACTAGTCTTTTGCCTCTCCACATCATTGGGGGTGCCAAAGACATCCTCCAACACATAAAGCATGTCCTTTGGCTGAGCTGTCTCAAATTTGTGACTGAACTCGTCGCTCATGGCAGCCAGCATGATGCAACGCATCGTGGTCCTATCATTGAGCCACTTCTGGTAAGTATCTCTGACTGTTTCACGTGCAATGACAGCTGGCTCCTCAGGTGCAGGATCCGTTATTACATAGAGGATCCGTTCATGCTCCAGAACTATCTTCAACTTTTGGTACCAACTATCGAAGTTGGGTCCCACCAACTTATCATTGTCCAACAATGATCAGAGCGATAGAGAAGTGGCCATATCTGTACAAAAAAAAATCATAACCTAATTAGTAATTGATTCATTAAACCTAAAGATTTGGACTTTCATCAAAAGGTTTCTCCCACTATTTTATTCGAATGGGTAGCCTCTACCTCTAATTCGAAGAATTACCCTAATTTCTTAGTGGGTACTAGAATTCACTTAGACTGCACACAAGCCCAAGTTTGGTTGGCTAACCCATGTACATCTAAGGGTAGGTTATAATCAATTATTTCTCTAAATAACTTTTAGTAATTTTAATTTTGTCCCAGTCCCTAATCAGTAGGCTTTGGCCTCCACTGAAAAGGTCTGGTTAGGTCCAACCATTAACATGACCATACTTGGCCCATCTAGCCAATGAATGATTAGGCCCAACTTTGGTTGGCTAACCTAACCACTATTTAGAAAGATGCAGTCAAGAAATCATATTATGAATGATAATTCCATCAGCCGATAAGCATCAGGTCTTTAGGCCTCCAATGATTATCCAATTGATGGACCCATTATCATCCACTTAATGGGAGGCTATGATCTAGTTATCATCATAACTATTTTATTTTAAGGACCTAATAATTTTAGAGGATTTAATTGATTTAGAGGATGAGGTCAGATGAACCAGCTTATCATGATCCTCCCAGTAGCTTCACCAAGTCAGCTTAAGGGGGACCATTAAAAGGGCTAGTCTAGGAGCACCTAAATCAGTCACACTGATTTACCTAGCTGACATGGGTTAGCTCGAATAGTTAAGTGATCCAATCAAAATATAATTTCATCAGGAGGCTAGGTAAGTTCGATCGGTGGGAGGGTCTGCCAAAGCTTGCCTTAGACACCATCAGAAATGGCCAGGTAAGCGGGCTCCCAATTAAAAACCACCGGTCTGGTTTACCTTAGACACCAACTGGTTTAATTAGTTTCTATTGGATGAACCTAACAGTTAGTGCTAGACCGCTTAGCCAAGAATCAAGTCCATTTGATTCTCGTTAAAGACATGGACTTGACCAACTACAACTATTGTAATTGATCTAGAGAATCTTTGACCTAATCTAAAACAACAATTGATTAGATTTAGTCAATTCTCTAATTAAATCTATCTTTAATCTAACCTTAGGTCTAACCAAATTAATGGACCTAATTCCTACTAACCCATTAACCCAATATGTTATGGTTTGTGTCTTAGGCTTTTAATTCACAGTCTTAGAACCTAATCAAAATAACTTCTTAATTCTCAATTAAGTTTTGGGCTAAGGGTTGGGGTTCGGTTTTTTGAAAATAATTTTTATGTTTGTAAAATAATTTTACAACATGGTTCCACCAACCAAGTTGCATGTTTGATTCATAATCAAGATGCAAATGAAATAAACATGAAACTACTTTAAATATAATCTAAACAAGTTCATGTAATTGAAACAATTTCAACTTTAAACTGTGCAAATTTTTCAGACAAAAATATGATGGTTCTTTATGTAGGTTATATTAACAAAGAGATTTTATTTTAGATTTAAATATTTTTTAAATCTAATAAATCATAAATTTAATTTAGATCACATCTAACAAATTTATGATTAAAGATAGATCTACACAAAATAGGACAACCTTTGCACTGTAAGGGGTAAACCTTACAGCAGGACAACCTTGCTGTTCGTGATTGATCTAAAAATTTTAATTTTAGATTTAATAATTAGATTATAAATTAGATCTAATCTAAAAAATAATTTAAGTATGTATAAATAATCATGTAATAAACAACCTAGGCTCTGATACCAATTGAAGGAACTAGATCTAGGATTTCAGGGTTAGATCTTGAAACTTTTTCAAGATCATGTAGCAGAAGACTAAAATAAATCAAAATTTATTTTATAAAATTATAGAATCTCTAGATCTAAGATTTTATTACACAATTATTAGATGGCATTAAATCAAAATTAAAATATATAGAGAATGAACTACATGTTGATCATATCAATATGTTTCTATGCTACATCTAATGTATGTAATAAACAATAGATCAGATCTATTACCTTACAAGTTAGACATTCTAACCTTGCTGATCTGGGCTTGAGGATGATGTTACGAGCTGCACATATGTCCGACCTCTAGGAGTCATCCACATGAGCTCACAAATCTCGATCAGAAGTCCTGCTCCAGGAAATCAGTACAGTATGCTAGTACTGCGCTAATCCTTCTTCAATGGTTGATCAGGTGCCTCCTTCTTCTTGATTTAGACTCTTCCAAAGATAAGAAGTAGGAGGAGGAGTTTCAAATCTGAGATGCTCTCAGAAAACTCAAGATAGAGGAAGGGAAGAGATGAACACAACAACCCTAGAAGAAGACCCTCTTCTTCTTCTCTTTGCTCTCTCTAGACACCCTATCTTGTGTCTTTCATATCTCCATGCTCCAACCTTCTTTCTCTTTAACTTTTGGATGCTCCAAAGGTTTGTCTTTGATATATTTTTTACAAAAATTTTATGAAGAAATTTATTTTATATAGAGAGATATGATAGAGTCCTTATCTAGGTCAAATACCTAGTCAAGGTTTATCCAAACATGGCAAGATAAGGGGTGCCCAACTCTTGGGTGCCTCCTCCTTCTTTTTGTGCATGGACTAACAGCAAAGGGTGCCTATTAAGTTCCATAAAAGCCACAAAAATATCAAAAAAAATTGGATAAAATCGATACAAAAAGGAAAGAATTTTGGATTTCTAAAACTCTATCTCATAGAATTTGAAATCCAAACTTGTTCCTACTTGGATTTGATCCACAACCATCTTCCATGTAAGAAAGAAGAGAGGAAACCTTTTGGACATGGTGAAGACTTGGGAGAAGATTTTTGTTGCATAAAATAAGAGGCAATTGGCAAGGAATAAGAGAGAGGGTGTGGGGGGCTTATGTGGCGCAAGGTAGAATCCTAGTCTTACTAGGATTCTATCTTATGACTTATTTTAATTTAGTTTCTTAAACCAAATTAAATCAAAATTAGATCAATCCAATTAAAATAAGTCTTAACTCAATTAAAAATCTAATTTAATCAAATTAAATTAGATTTAAATCTATTTTAATTTTCTAATCAAATTAAAAATTAAGTTGACCCAAGTCCTAATTGAACTAAGACTAGTTTTTTCTTGTACTGGGCTTATCCAATAAACCAATTGAACTTGATCCAATCAAGCCCAAACTAAATCTAATTAAATCATATTCAATTAAACTTAATCTCAGCCTATTGGCTTAATCAAATTAAGTCAATTAGCAATCGAATTACTAATCAATCCTCCTGCAACACTTGCACTAGGTTAAATATCAATCGTATTGATCGTTTAACCTTTGAACGATTCCTAATCGTTGATCAACCATCCAATCGAATCGTGAACTCTAATATGTGTAACCTCATAGGTCTAAACCTAAGTCGGTAGTATAGGAATAAATTTCTGTACCAATCGAAGTGACCATCTAGCCATGGTACCTGACGGTCGGATAGGTCGAATGTGTAGAACAACATCCTTAGAACCTGTTGGTGCAGAATTCCATCGAAGTCGGAGAAGCTGGAGCTGGGATGATCGCGGCCGCCATCGGGACCTGCAAAGAAAGTCTAAATCAAAGTTGGGGGTGCTCTGACAAGACCCTCCAATGGTCAAGTCAGTACTCTGCTTCAACAGAAAAGGAGTGCTCGAGCAAAAATTTTGGCAGAGTTTCGAGATAGAGTTACCAGCTTAGAGAAGAACGTATCTGGGGGGTCCTTATTTATAGATAGAGGGTGTAACTGACTGACAGCGATGTCTGTAACCATCTGGTAGTGGACCACTCAGAGCCGCGTGGAGTTTGTTACGGAGAGTAGTGGCATCAGTGGTTGTTCAGGGCCACGTGGAGCTTGTTGCGGAGAGTGGAGTGGTGTCCGTTGTCGGGACTTGCCAGAGAGAAGTGGGGCTGCTTGGAATCCATTGCAGTGAGTGGAGCGGGATAGCGGCTTTTGTTGTGGCTTGTTAGAGAGTGGTGGAACCGTATGGGATCCGTTGCAGCGAGTGGAGTAAGGTAGTGTTCCTTGTTGTGGCTTGCCAGAGAGTTTGGATCCGTCGGCTGAAGCTCGGCTGGGATGCTTGATGGAGTAGAATGGCTCTTTACATCATCGTTCTAGGAGAGGCTCGGATGTTCTGAGGTTGCTGATGAATCTACTATTGTCGGATGCTTCGGGTGCTGACGTTTCAGGTGGGAGTCATCTGCTATAGGAGCTCGGACAGAGATTTTTTGTTGATGAAGTTCGGAGAAGTCCGTCTGGGATTTATCTGATACGGAAGCTCATCTAAAGATCATCCGTCGGGGAAGTCCGATTTTATGGGGAGCCTGGTAGGAGGTCGGCTGGCGATGGACTTCGGATAGCGCTGGGGAGGCTCGGCAGACATCGGAGGCGATCGGCTATCACAGGGACCCAGTTGCTGGAGCTCGTCCGTTATAGAAGCTCGTCCGGAATCCATCTGCTGGAGAAGTTTGGACGGGCTTTGGTTCTCGTGAGAGGTCGAAAAGGGGCCGCTTATTGTAGGAGCTCAGGCGAGGATCAGTTGTCGTGGAAGCTTGGAGTAGTGTCCCGCTGTAGAAGCTTGTCCAGAGCCCACTCGCTACGGGGTAGCTCGGTTGAAGTCTACTTGTAGTAGAAATTCAGAAAAAATTTATTTATAGTAGAGGCTTGTGTCGGAATTTGCTTACAGTCGATGTTTGGGATAGACAGCCCGCTGTAGGAGTTCAGAGTAGACCGTTCGTAGTAGAAGTTCGACTCTCGCAGGAGCTCGATCGAGATCCGGAAGGCGGTCGACCGTCATAGAAACTTGGAAGGAGTCGAGTTAATGTAGAAATCTCATTGTCGAGGAAGCTCGGATGCTGACGAAGCTCGAAAGAAGTTCGGAGTAGGGTCATCCGTGGTCGGAAGAAGTCCAGGAGAGACTCGAGGAATGGTTGGCTACTGTAGGAGGTCGACTGTTCGTGAGGCCCAGAGGGCCTTTGGGGTGGTCTGGTGGGTGAATGCAGAAGTCCATTGTCGGAGAAGTCCGGACAGTCGAGGGAGTTCGGAGAGACGCCACATACAAGGTCGGGAGCCGGAAGAGCCCCGAAAGATCGGTCTTTTACAAACGTCGGCCAGGAGGGTATTTTATACCCAACACCAGTCCCCCTACTTCCGAGTTCGGGTTCTGAATGAAGGAAGTACAGAGAAATTCTCACGATCAAAGTTGCTCTCTTTGATTTTCGTACTCGATAGTTGTCAGATATTTTGATGTTTGGCATGCTGGTACTGGAACCTTTTTGAAAAAAGTTTCTTCTTTTTGGAATTCCAGCTGGAGCGCAATCTCAGATATGGTGCCATAATGGTTTTACTAATTATCGGCCACCTCTAGCCACTTGCCACGGTGAGTGGGCCACGCGGAGGTCACGGACTGGTCTGAGGAGTCTTGCAGTCATTATTGCACCGGCTCTCATTGCTTATTTAAACCTGCCTCCCCCCTTTGGGGATCTCACTTTGTACGGGAGCTTCTTCAGTCTTTTCTTTTTGGCTTTAGGCATCCGTCAAGTCGTCCTCATCTCTGTACCCTCGCATCCCTCAAACCAGCTTGGGTTAGCCTCAAAGCCTTCTCTGCTTCCACGGCCCCATTTGTAGACTGCGCTGGTCTTCCTTCGTTGCAGATATGGGCGCAGATGCGGCTCTGATGTTAGCCCAGAGCCTAAAAGCCCACGAGCGGGAAGATGCTGCAACTTTTGGGTTGGCGAAGAAGGTGAGGGTAGAAGAGACAGATCTGGCCGTGTTTCACCTTGATGGCCCAGAGCCTGTGCTTATGTCACATCTTCGATCGCGAGGGCTTCTCGGTGCGCATCATCGTGAGGGGAAACCTGACCTCAAGAAGAAGGTCATGCCCGCCGTCATTGTGAGGGGGAACCTGAACTCAGAAAGAAGGTCATTCCTGCCATCATCGTGAGGCAGCGAAAACTATGATGTGGCGAAGACGACGTCTACATGTACTTCGAAGATAATGCTGGAGTAATTGCTGATCATGCCCGCCGTCATCGTGAGGCAGCGAAAACCATGGCACGGCAAAGATGGCATCTACAGGTACTTTGAAGATAATGCTGGAGTAATTGCTGACCCGAAAGGGGGACTGGAAGAAGAAGCCAAGTACTTGAAGTAATTCTCGACGATGGCTGGAACCAAGAGTTCGAAGTCTGATGAAGTCAAGCTTCCTTAGAGCTGTTTGTTTTGTTTTTTTTGTTTTTTTTTTATTTTTTTTTTAAGGCTTTGTAACGTGCACTTTGCCAATGGAATGAGAAGAGAATTTTCTGTTACCTCATCCCCCCCCTCTTTTTTGGACCTTCAAGGCTTTGTAATGTATACTTCACCAATGAAATGAGAATGAAATTGTTTATTACCTCGCCCATTCTGGTATTAACCTGTTATTTATCAGACTCTTTTTGTCTTTCATCGTGTTCGATGCCGATGCTGTTTGGGGGTTTCCGATCGTTGCAGTGTTGATTTGCCCTTTGATTTATGATCGTAGGTTCTTTCGAGGCCATTTGAGTTTGATGCTTTCTTTCGATGCTCGAGCTTGGGGGTCCGAACTTCTCGTTATCTTGAAGAGGTCGATTTGTCCTCGGCCCATGTCAGGTTCCCTCTTAGTGACTGGGTGAAGTTCCTTATGTCTTTGATGTAGTTTATTTTTATTTATCGCAGAAGTAGTTCGTCGGCCTTTCTCTTTCATCTTCCCCTTTCTCTTTCATGTTCGAGTGAGGGTTTTCCCCCTGCTCTTAACGAGATCGTGAAAGCGTAGAGGTATCGTTAAGGAAACTTTCCTCCTTATCGATCAATCGAGTCTTTGTTTGCATCGGGATGAGGTCTTCTCCTTGTTCACGACAGTCGAATTCAGCTCGTGTTAGGATAAGGTTCTCCTCCTGTTCCTAACAAGGCTGTGGGGGTACATCAGGGCCGTTGTGAGGGCCTCTTCTCCCATCCGATCTTTTAGAAAATCGAGCCTTCGGCTTTGCTCATGTTAGGACGAGGTTCTCCTCCTGTTCCTAACAAAGCTGTGGGGCACATAAGGGCCGTTGTAAGGGCCTCTCCCCCCATCTGATCTTTTAGGAAACCGGGCCTTCGACTTTGCTCAGTTAGGATGAGGTTCTCCTTCTGTTCCTAACAAGGCTGTGGGGGCACATCAGGGCCGTTGTAAGGGCCTCTCCCCCCATCTGATCTTTTAGGAAACTGGGCCTTCGACTTTGCTCATGTTAGGATGAGGTTCTCCTCCTGTTCCTAACAAGGCTGTGGGGGCACATCAGGACCGTTGTGAGGGCCTCTCCCCCCATCCGGTCTTTTAGAAAATTGGGCCTTCGACTTTGCTCAGATTAGGATGAGGTTCTCCTCCTGTTCCTAACAAGGCTGTAGGGGCACATCAGGGCCATTGTGAGGGCCTCTCCCCCCATATGATCTTTTAGAAAATTGGGCCTTCGACTTTGCTCATGTTAGGATGAGGTTCTTCTCCTGTTCCTAACAAGACTGTGGGGGCACATCAGGGCTGTCGTGAGGGCCTCTCCCCCCATCTGGTCTTTTAGGAACCGGGCCTTCGACTTTGCTCATGTTAGGACGAGGTTCTCCTCCTGTTCCTAACATGCTTAATTTCAATTGCATGAGAGAGTCATTTTCTGTTGCTATAAACTCATGCTAAAAGAAAAATATGCAAATATGAAACTTTTATTTAAGGCGAAGCTATTGGTAATACATTCGTAGATTTTTCAAGTTCATGATCGCGGAAGCTCTACTCCTCTGAGCCCTTTTAAATAGTATGTTCCGGCCCGGACTACCTTCTTGACTTCATACGGACCTTCCCAGTTTGGGACAAGTTTCCCTTGATTCTGAGGTTGTGAGGCAGCGGCTCACCGTAACACTAGGTCCCCCGCTCTGAAGACTTTGCTTTTGACCCGGGAGTTGTAGTAGCGGGCTACTTTCTGTTTGTAGGCCGCCATCCGAACTTGAGCCGTCTCCCGCTTTTCTTCTAACAAGTCGAGGTTGGCCTTGACATCCTGTGGGTTGCGCTGCTCGTCGAATGCCATGACTTGTGCTGACGGAAGCTTGAGTTCTATTGGGTTCATGGCCTCTGTCCCGAAAGCTAAGGCAAAGGGGATCTCCCCCATGGGCAATCTCTGAGTAGTCTGGTATGCCCACAACACATGATAGAGCTCGTCAGCCCAAGTTCTCTTTGCCATTTCAAGTCTCGCTTTGATGCCCTACAACAGAGTCCTATTGGTCACCTCGACCTCGCCATTTGCCTGAGGATGGGCCACTGAAGTGAAGTTATGGGAGATATTTAGGTCCTCACAAAATTGAGCAAACTTTGCTCCAGCAAATTATCGCCCATTATCAGTGATGAGGGTTCTGGGTAAGCCGAACCTGCAGACAATCGACTTCCAGATGAAGTCCTGCACTTTAGCTTTCATGATTTTTGCCAAAGGTTCAGCTTCGACCCACTTAGTGAAATAATCTATTGCCACCAGGAAGAACTTTCGCTGCCCTGATGCCATGGGAAAAGGTCCGAGGATATCCATCCCCCATTGCGCGAACGACCACGAGGCACTCAATGGTGTCAGTTCAAAGGCAGGTTGCCTTTGTATATTGGCATATCTCTGACACCGGTCACATCTTCGGACATATTCGATGGAGTCATGGTACATGGTAGGTCAGTAATAACCTTATCGGAGCAGCTTATGGGTTAAAGATCTGGCCCCCATGTGATTTCCACAGACTCCCTCATGTACCTCCCTCAAGGCGAAGTCAGCTTCGGAAGGCCGGAGATATTTCAAGAGGGGCAAGGAGTACGACCTCTTGTATAGCTTGCCTTCATAGAGGATATATCGAGAGACCTGGTTCTTAAGCTTTCGAGCCTCTTTTGCATCAGGAGGAAGAACCCCATCCTTGAGGTATGTAACTAGTGGGTCGATCCAACTGGGTTTATAGCTGATCTCCATCACAGACTATGATTCTTCTATACTTGGGCGCTTCAGAACCTCTAAGAAGACTTCCTTAGGCAGTTCGGCCAGAGCCAGTGTAGCCAACTTGGAGAGAAGGTCGGCCCTGGCATTTTTTGATCTCGAGATCTGCCTGATGTCGAAGCTACCGAAGGTAGGGATGATCTCCATTACCCTTTCGAGATATCTAGCCATACTATCCTCTCGAGCTTCATAATTTTCACTGACCTGTCCCACTACTAATTAAGAATCACTGTAGGCTTGAAGTCGATCTACTTCTAATTCTTTGGCGACCTTCAGTCCCGTAATCAGAGCTTCATATTCTGCTTCGTTATTTATTGTGGGAAACTCGAAGCGCAGTGCATACTCCACGACAATTCCATCTGCATTAACCAAGATCAGACCCGCACCTGCGCCTGACATGTTGGAGGAACCATCCATGTAGAGGGCCCAAGAACCATCAGGGAGATCGGCTCTTTCTTCGGGGGAGTTCGACCGGAGCCCTGGATTATCGGCTTCATCTTGTCCAAGTTCGGCCTCCTCTGGGATAGTGCATTCCACCATGAAGTCTGCTAATATCTGGGCTTTTATCGCTGGCCGAGGTCGATAGTTGATGTCGAACTCCGTGAGCTCGACTGCCCATTTCACGATTCTTCCAGAGGCATCCGTTCGATGCAGAACCGCCTTGATCGGCTGGTCGGTGAGCAGCATTATGGTGTATCCTTGAAAGTAAGGTCGGAGCCTTCGAGCTGCAATCAATAAGGCGTATGTTAGTTTTTCTAACTTAGTATACCTGGTTTTGGCATCTCTCAATACTCAGCTTATGTAGTAGATCGGTCGTTGGATTTTCGCTTCTTCCTTGATCAGAACTGCAGCGAGGGCCGCAAGAAAAACCGCCAGGTATAGGAACAATTCCTCTCCAGGCTCGGGCTTTGCCAATAATGGTGATGAGCTGAGGTAGTTCTTCAGCTCTTCGAATGCCTGCTGACATCCAACGGTCCAACAGAAGTTCTTGGGCTGCTTGAGGGTCCGAAAGAAAGGTAGGCATTGCTCGGCCGATCTCAAGATGAAGCGATTTAGAGCCGCTACTTTTTCGGTGAGGTGCTGAACCTCCTTTATTGATCTCAGGGTGGTCATCTCCTGGATGGCGCAAATCTTTTTCGAATTTACCTCGATCCGCACCTCGATACCATGAAGCCCAGAAATTTTCTTGAGGTTACTCCAAAAGTGCATTTGGCTGGGTTCAGCTTCATCTTGTATTTTTGAAGGGTGCTGAAGGACTCCTCAAGGTCGGCGACGTGGTTCACTGAGGATTTGCTCTTTACGAGCATGTCGTCCACATAGACCTCCATGTTGCGGCCGATCTGCTCTTTGAAAATCTTATTCACTAGCCGCTGATATGTCGCCCCTGCATTTTTTAGGCCAAAAGGCATGACCCTGTAACAATAAAGGCCACGGTTAGTTATAAAAGTGGTTTTTTCTTCATCCTCAGACACCATCCAGATCTGATTATAGCCAGAGAATACATCCATGAAGGTGAGAAGCTCGTGGCCCGAGGTTGCATCTGCTAGTTGGTCGATTCTGGGCAGAGGGTAACTGTCCTTCGAGCAGGTTTTATTCAGTTTTTTGAAGTCTATACACATCCTCCATTTGCCGTTCACCTTCTTAACCAAGACTACATTAGAAACCCAGCTCAGATAGTTGACCTCTCTGATGAGCCCGACTTTCAGGAGTTTATCAACCTCCTCGGCTATTGCCACCTGTCTCTCCGACGCATGACTTCAAACTTTTTCCTTCATCAGCCAGTGTTTGGGATCGGTGGCCAGGCGGTGTTGCATGACTTCAGCATCGATCCCTGGCATGTCCATCGGAGTCCAAGCAAAAACATCTGCATTCTTTTGCAGGAAATTGATAAGCTGCGCCCGCACCTCCTTCCCCAAGTTGGAGCTGATCTTCACTATGTGTTCCTCATTCCCATCATTTAAAGGAATTGAGACAAGATCTTCCATTGGCCCGCCCCGTTCTTCTGTCAGGTCATCGCGGGTGTCCAATCCATCAACCGGACAGGGGTCAGGCTGACCACTTCTCTGCAGGGCTATATTATAGCAATGCCTTGCCAGGGCTTGATCTCCCTTAACTTCTCCGACCCCCTGGTTAGTAGGAAATTTCAATTTCAGATGGGAGGTTAATACTACAGCCCGGAGAGCATTGAGGCCAGATCGACCGAGAATTGCGTTGTAGGCTGACGGCACCTTCACCACCAGGAAATCCACCAGAGCCCTGGATTGTTTTGGATATCGACCTGCAACTACAGTCAAGGTTATTACTCCCTCCATATAGATAGCATCACTGGTAAATCCTACTGTTGGGTATAAAATACCCACAGCCGAAGTCCTCAGCAGAATCGGCTTCAGGAGGTCCGCTCGGACTCCTACGGGAGCCGAGCTTCGTTGCCAACGTCAACCACCGGTAAGCTTCATCCGGACTCTCACGGGAGCTGGACTCCGCCGACAATTTCAACTGCAAGTAGACTCCGCCCAGACTCCTACAGGAGCCGGGCTCCGTCCTCAACATCAGCTGTCGGTAAGCCTTGTCCGGTCTCCTACGGGAGCCGAACTTCGCCTTTAACTTCAATTGCAGGAAGACTCTGCCCGGACTCCTACGGGAGCCAGGCTTCGTCCTCAGCTCCAACAGCTGCAGACAGACTTCGTCCGGACTCCTACGGGAGCCGGACTCCGCCAACAATTTCAACCGCAAGTAGACTCCGCCCGGACACCTACAGGAGCCGGGCTCCGTCCTCAACATCAGCTGTCGGTAAGCCTTGTCCGGTCTCCTACGGGAGCCAGACTTTGCCTTTAACTTCAATTGCAGGAAGACTCCGCCTGGACTCCTACGGGAGCCGGGCTTCGCCCTCGGCTCCAACGGCTGCAGACAGACTTCGTCCGGACTCTTACGGGAGCCGGACTCCGCCAACAATTTCAACCGCAAGTAGACTTCGCCCGGACTCCTACAGGAGCTGGGCTCCGTCCTCAACATCAGCTGCCGGTAAGCCTTGTCCGGTCTCCTACGGGAGCCGGACTTCGCCTTTAACTTCAATTGCAGGAAGACTCCGCCCGGACTCCTACGGGAGCCGGGCTTCATCCTCGGCTCCAACGGCTGCAGACAGACTTCGTCCGGACTCCTATGGGAGCCGGACTCCGCCAACAATTTCAACCGCAAGTAGACTCCGCCCGGACTCCTACAAGAGCTGGGCTCCATCCTTAACAACAATTGTCGGTAAGCCTTGTCGGTCTCCTACGGGAGTCGGACTTCGCCTTTAACTTCAATTGCAGGAAGACTGCGCCCGGACTCCTACGGGAGCCGGGCTTCATCCTCGGCTCCAACGGCTGCAGACAGATTTCGTCCAGACTCCTACGAGAGCCGGACTCCGCCAACAATTTCAACCGCAAGTAGACTCCGCCCGGACTCCTACAGGAGCCGGGCTCCATCCTCAACATCAGCTGCCGGTAAGCCTTGTCCGGTCTCCTACGGGAGTCGGACTTCGCCTTTAACTTCAATTGCAGGAAGACTCCGCCCGGACTCCTACGGGAGCCGGGCTTCGTCCTCGGCTCCAACGGTTGCAGACAGACTTCGTCCGGACTCCTACGGGAGCCGGACTCCGCCAATAATTTCAACCGCAAGTAGACTCCGTCCGAACTCCTACAGGAGCTGGGCTCCATCCTCAACATCAGCTGCCGGTAAGCCTTGTCCGGTCTCCTATGGGAGCCAGACTTCGCCTTTAACTTCAATTGCAGGAAGACTCCGCCCGGACTCCTACGGGAGCCAGGCTTCATCCTCGGCTCCAACGGCTGCAGACAGACTTCGTCCGGACTCCTACGGGAGCCGGACTCTGCCAACAATTTCAACCGCAAGTAGACTCCGCCTGGACTCCTACAGGAGCCGGGCTCTGTCCTCAACATCAGCTGCCGGTAAGCCTTGTCCGGTCTCCTATGGGAGCCGGACTTCGCCTTTAACTTCAATTGCAGGAAGACTCCGCCCGGACTCCTACGGGAGCCGGGCTTCATCCTCGGCTCCAACGGCTGCAGACAGACTTCGTCCGGACTCCTACGGGAGCCGGACTCTGCCAACAATTTCAACCGCAAGTAGACTCCGCTCGGACTCCTACAGGAGCTGGGCTCCATCCTCAACATCAGCTGCCGGTAAGCCTTGTCCGGTCTCCTACGGGAACCGGACTTCGCCTTTAACTTCAATTGCAGGAAGACTCCGCCCGGACTCCTATGGGAGCCAGGCTTTGTGCTCGACTCCAACGGCTGCAGACAGACTTCGTCCGAACTCCTACGGGAGCCGGACTTCGCCAACAACTTCAACCGCAAGTAGACTCCGCCCGGACTCCTACAGGTGCCGGGCTCCGTCTGCTGACCAAACTTCAGCCGACGGATCTGCACTCCCTGACAGGCCACAATAACGGCCACGATCCTGCTCCACTTCCTGCGGCGGATTCTGCGTAGTTCCACTACTCCCTAGCAGGCCACAATAACGGTCACGATCCTGCTCCACTTCCTGCGATGGATTCCGCGCGATTCTCCCATCCGCTGGCAAGTCGTGGCAACAGACGCCGCTCCACTCCCCGCGACAGACTCCACGTGGCACGCCCCGGTGATAGCCACGGGTCCACCCCACTACTCTTCGCAGCAAACTCCACATGACCCTAGGCATCCCACTACCAGACGGTTACGAACGTCGCTATCAGTCTGTGGCACCCTCCGCCTATAAAAAGGGGGACCCCATATACGTTATTCTCTAAGCTCTCATCTTTTTTATCTAAAAACTCTGCTAAATTCTTCATTCGAGCACTCCATTCTTGTTGACGTTGCCCAGCTATGCAACCCAAGAGGGGGGTGAATTGGGTTTCTAAAAATTTTAAGCCCAACAGATAACTTATGAAGAACAAAACAATGGCTTTAAATCAATATTAATTACCTAAAGCAGTATTGCAAGGATATAATAAAGAAATAAGATAAAGCGATAAAGCACACCACAAACACAAGGATTTATAGTGGTTCGGTGCTAACCTTGCACCTACATCCACTCCCAAGATCCCACTTGAGAATTTTAATCCACTATCCTTTGTATTCAATCCGAATACAAAATGTCGGAAACTCCGACACTAGCTATCCCAAGCTAGAATACAAGACGTCGGAAACTCCGACACTAGCTATCCCAAGCTAGAATACAAGACGTCGGAAACTCCGACACTAGCTATCCCAAGCTAGATCACTTGTTTTCCGGGTACAAGTAAACCCAAAACACTCCGATTTCAGGTTCGGATCAACCTTTCCTTGTTTTGGAAATCCTCCAAACACAAGAACAAAAACTCACAAAGAGTTAGAAAATTTAGAGCACAGATTAATACAATAACAGCTCCTTAAATAAGCAAATATAACAATAAAAGCTTTACTCAAATGAAGAACCCCTTTTTCAGATTTTCTCAAAGTGGATGAACGCTTGAATGCTTGAGAAGAGGTTGATTGTTGATTGAAGATCTCTTGAAAGCTTTGAACAATCTCTAGATCAAGGTTGAAACAATAGGCGTGAAGAATTCTCTCCTTGAAAGATCTTGCTTTTCTCTTTCACACTCTCTCTGGTATATTGTGGATCCTCTCTCTTTTTCTTTTTGGATTTTTCGTTGATTCAGGCTTTTTCTTGCAAATTTCGGATCCTCTCTTCTGTTCTTCTCTCTTTCTCTTCTCCTCTTCTTTTTCATCTCTTTTGATTTCACGTTTGATCCGCTATTTAATCTACAATTTCTTTCACCATTTTAAGCATTTTGTAGCATTAGAAGCAAGAGAAAATAATTTAGGTAGATAAAGAGCCGTTAGAGGATTTTTAGGAAGCATAAATGGCAATTAAAACGGGCAAAAAAATAGCCGTTGCTGACAATTCCCATCGTAGGGGTCGACTCATGAGTCGACTCATGCTTCAGGGGTCGACTCATGAGTCGACCTCTGTTGCAAAAACCAGAGAATGCGTTTCTAGAAATTCTTGGCTCAAATTAGCAGGGGTTGACTCATGAGTCGACTCATGCCTTGTGGGTCAACTCATGAGTCGACTCACAGGTCGTGCCAAGCCAGAAAACTAGCGTGCCAAGGAGAATTTTTGCATGCCAATCAGCTCATAGTGCCATGAGTTGACTCATGAGTCGACTCATGCACTTCAAACCTTCATAACTTCAAAAATATAAGTCCAAACACAATGAAATTTTCACCAATAGATTTCAAATCATTTGTTCTACCAAATGGTACTATCAAATCAGGATTTTAGTGAAATTACGATTTTGCCCTTGAAGAGCATAAGGACTTTTTCATTTTAAAATTATTTGTATCCCTTCAAACTGCTTTGTGATCATCAAAATCAATCTAGGAGCAACAGTTGAGGCAGAGAACTGACTTGAGCATTGGAGGGTTTTGTCGGAGCAACCCCACCTCCGGTTTAGACTTCCTTTGCAGGTCCCGGCGGCGACCGCGACTTCCTCGACTCCAGCTTCTCCGGCACAAGCAGATTTTTGCACCAACAGGATTGGCGCTAGAGGAAGGGTCTGTGTCTTCGCAGTACCCTTGTTCTTGAAGGAGCGCTCAACGGATCCACCTCCGGTCGTCTCCTCCGACACCCACTCTTTGTTCCCCCATGGGATCCATACTTGATGCCTCCTCGCAAGGTGTCCACGCGGCGGTCCACGGCCTCCGTGGCCAGATCTCAGGCTCCGGCCTCCCCTCCTGTTTCTTAACCTCCTCCTCCTCCCCCGACGATGGTGGTCGACGCAGAGCAGTTTGACCTGCTGGCGCAGCAGGTCAGAGGCCTCACCGAAGCTGTGCAAGCTATGCAGCAGCAGCAGCCGCAGGCATCGGTACGCCCGATAAGGGCCTCCCCAGAACTCCAGAATCCGGCGGCGGGACGGGCCACCTGGGCCAGCCGCCCCATCCTTCTTGGGAAAATGAACCCGAGGGTAGAGAGCCCTCAATTAGACCACGACTCCACCCCTGGAAGATCCCTGCCCCCGTTCTGCCAAAGAACCCTCGAGACTCGGAGTTGAGAGGATTTTCTGGACCAGAGGCTCTAGGAGATGAACCGACAGATCGAAGAACTCCGCCATGCGCCTCCCGCTTACGGTGAGGATATTTGTACTGACCCTCCCTTCTCCCAAATGATCATGCAGGAACCGATCCCGTCAAACTTCAAGCTTCCCCAGTTCGAAAGCTACGACGGAACTTTGGACCCGATTGATCATCTGGAGGCCTTCCGGACGATGATGCTACTTCACGGTGCTCCTGATGCCATTCTATGCCGGGCCTTCCCGTCTACCTTGAAGGGAGCGGCAAGGAACTGGTACTCGGCTTTGAAATCGGGTACCATCTTTTCCTTCGACCAAATGAGCCACCAATTTGTGGCCCATTTTGTCAGCAGCCGGCGCCCCTGGAAGGGTTCGGAGTCCCTCATCAACATCAAGTAGAGGGAAGGGGAGTCCATACGGACCTACATCAACCACTTCAACATCGCGGCGCTGGAGGTCCGGAACTTGGACCAATCAGTCGCCATGGCCGCCCTGAAAGGCGGCCTTCAGAAGAATGATCTTTTGTTCTCCCTGGAGAAGAAGTATCCCAGGATTTTGCTGATTTGCTGGCTCGGGCTGAAGGATACGCCCGAGCGGAAGAAGCCTTCAAAATGAAGGATGAAGAGACGGCGAGGGAGCGGCAAGCGGGAGACTCGAGTAAGCCCGCAGTTGAGAAAAGGCCAAAGGAAGCCTGATGTGTTCTCGATCCCCTCCTGGGCATAAGCGCGCCCATACTCCACCCCGGGCGCGCAGGCAGAGAAGCCCGGATCGTGGGGTTCGGCGGGGTTCCCCACCAGGGAGATTCCGCAACTACGCCCCCCTCAACGCCTCGAAGGCCCAGGTGCTGATGGAGGTCAGGGAGCAGCTCCCTAGGTCGGAGAGGATGCGCACACACCCCGGGAAGCGCAACCCCAACAAGTTCTGCCTCTACCACCGCGACCACGGCCACGACACAGAGAATGCATCCAGCTCCGGGATGAGATTGAGGAGCTCATTCGGCGAGGTCGACTCGACAGGTTCATCCGCCGCAGGCCTGAGGGTAGAGGAGACCGGCCAAGGGTCCTTCCGCAGCCTGAACCGCCAAGAAGGGAGGAGCAACCCGGGGACCGGCCTCCCATCGGGACCATCGACTCCATCACCGGAGGGCCTCAAGGAAGAGCGGGCCACCCGCTACCGTGGAACTCGAAAAATCTATAAATGTATCACTTACGATTTCACCTTGAATCCAAATTTCTTTCTACTTGACATACTCTTCCCATCTGGTGTGGATTTATTACGACTAGATAAGACCCCTCCAAATGCCTGAAACAAAGTTATGTTAGGAACAGGGGAGAACCCCGTCCTAACATACCTGAAATGAAAGTCCGACTATCTCGAAATCAGATCGGGGGAGAGGCCTTACAGCGCCCTAATATGCCCCCACAGCCATGTCAGGAACAGGAGGAGAACCTCGTCCTGACATGAGCAAAGTCAAAGGCTCGGTTCTTTTAGACCGGATGGGGGGAGAGGCCTTACAGCGCCCTAATGTGCCCCCACAGCCATGTCAGGAATAGGAGGAGAACCTCGTCCTGACATGAGCAAAGTCAAAGGCCCGTTCTTTTAGACCGGATGGGGGGAGAGGCCTTACAGCACCCTAATGTACCCCCACAGCCATGTCAGGAACAGGAGGAGAACCTCGTCCTGACATGAGCAAAGTCAAAGGCCCGGTTCTTTTAGACCGGATGGGGGGAGAGGCCTTACAGTGCCCTAATGTGCCCCCACAGCCATGTCAGGAACAGGAGGAGAACCTCGTCCTGATATGAGCAAAGTCGAAGGCCCGATTCTTTTAGATCGGACAGGGGGAGAGGCCTTACAGCGCCCTAACGCGCCCCCACAGCCAAGCCGGAAACGGGAGGAGAACCTTGCCCTGGCTCAAGCAAAGTGAAAGGCCCGGACTCCCACGGGAGCCGGGCTCCATCTACAACGCCAAGGAAGACTCCGCCCGGACTCCTACGGGAGCCGGGCTCCATTACAACGCCAAGGAAGACTCCGCCCGGACTCCTACGGGAGCCGGGCTCCATCCACGACGCCAAGGAAGACTCCACCCGGACTCCTACAGGAATCGGGCTCCGTACACGATGCCAAGGAAGATTCCACCCGGACTCCTACGGGAGCCGGGTTCCACCCACGACTTCTGCAGCAAGAGCTGATGGAGGCGAAGCCCGGCCGCCCAACAAGATCGGGTGAAAGGAAAAAGCCCCTCATCGGCACCTCCTCGCTCCTATGCAACCCCGCGAAAAGCGGGGGGAAGGCCCTCACTCCGAGAAGAGGAGAAAAATTAAAAAGGAAGGATGACGAACTACGACGGGAACAGATGAGGGATGAACCACACCAAAAGACCTAAAGGACTTCGTCCCAACTAAAACGGAGAGTTCCTACCGAACACCTCCGGCCGCTAAAAAGACTTTCGACACCGGTTAGGGAGACAACGACATCCCTGAAATAATGCGGAGCCCAGATGGCCAAGCTCGGGCTTGCAGCCATGTACGATGAGAAAGGCAAGCTAACGCATCGACGACAGGGCGCCCCCTAACGACGTCTACATCAGACAAGTCAAACGATAAGAAAAGTTTGGCGAACGGCAATTTAGTGCAACGCGCGGACGAGGTAACACAAAATGCCCTTTTCATTCCATTTTTGATATACATGCTACAAAGCCCGGAAGGCCAAGGAAAGAAAGGCAAAACGACAAAAAGAAAGTAAATACATGAAAAGACAGAAAGATGAAAAGAGCTCTAAGGAGGCCCTGCTCCCTCCGACCTAGAATTATCTACTCCGTCCCTTAACCAGGACTGCCTCAGATTCTCAATTTCTTCTTCTAGCTCTCCCCTTTTTTGCAGCGCGTCCTGGAGCGCCCGACGAAGTCGCTGGCTCTCGGCTTTCGCCTCTCAATGCCTCTTCCTCAAGACCTCGGATTCTGCCTCCGCGTCCACGACGGCCCGTTGCTCGTATGCCAGCTGGATCTTCAGTTGTTGCAGCTCAGCTGTCTTTTCTCCGAGGGAGACAGAAATTCCCTCAACGGTGCCTCTTAGGGCTTGGAGCTCATCAGAATCTCAGGCGAAAGTAAGCTGTGCCCTGCTAGCCAGCTGCCTCTGGAGATGGATGACTTCGTCGGCCGCCGCCCTGAATCTCCCTTTATATTCTTCCACCTGCCTGCACCAGCTAGCCCGATGCACGTCGTGGCTCACCTCGGCATCCTGAAGCTGCCGCTGAAGGTCGGAGACCTTCTTCGACCACCCCTAGTCACCGTCGACCCAGGCCAAGAGCCGGGATGAATTTCCTTCCAGCTGGCCGATCTTCTCCTTCGCAGCTGATAGTTCCACCTTGAGGGTGCTGATCCTGGCGGCCTGAGCCCAAATTCGGTCGCTGGCGCTCTTCTTGCATTCCTCAAGTTCCTTTGCGAAGTCTGCCTTCCTCCGGCTATACTCCATGATCCCTTTCACGTGGAGATTCCAAAAGTGGGTGGCCTCAGCGGTGGCTTCAGAGTGACCTTCTCTCAATTTGCGGAGCTCGCCTTCCGTCTTCTTCAACTTTTTTGTCAGGTGAAGGACTTCCTTCTTCAGCCACTGGATCGTCGATTTCAGCGGGACCCCAGGGGCAGGGGGAGCGCTTCTACAGGGCACTGCCATCGGAAGGCAAAAGCGTCAAAGCACGACTCATTGCAGGAAGAAGAGCAGAGAGAAGGAGGGGGGGAAGGAGAAGCCATCCGCAACAAGAAATTCAACTTTATTGATTGAATGATTTTGAAGACAAACAGAAAAGAAAAATTACGATGAAATAAAGGTACAAGATCGAGGTCTCAGACCTCAGGGGCGGGGGGTGGAGAACTCGATGTCCCCGATACGGGGGCTGCGACAGCAGTGGCGGCTGACGAGGGACCGGCCTCGTCTTCAGACTCCTCGCTTAGGAAGCTGAGGTCGAGCTCTGAGAATTTTCTGGCCACCTTCTCTTGGCAGAGCTCGAACCCCTTAATGAACGCTTCCTGGCCAAATTGGACCTTCAGGTCCCTCATCTCTGCGGAGGCCTTGAATTCCTTCATCGCAAGGGCTCTGGCCTCCAAGACCAGGACCGGGATTTGGTCGGCCAGGTTGGCGACCTCAGCCTCCGCCTTTCTCGCCGACTCCTCCAAGGTCTGCCTCTCCTCCTCCCGGCTCGTTTCTCTCTTTCCAGGGCCTCCTGGAGGGCGACTACTTTGGCCGTCTTCGCTTGGAGGCGAGCAACCTCGGCCTGACAGCGTTCCTCCACCTAGAGGATGTCCCTCCTCACACGACTCATCGCCTCGATATAGGCGAGGAGCTGGTGCCCAATCTGCAAGGGCGGCCAGGAAATTAGAACAAAAGCCGAGTAGCCATGTAAATGAAGGCTCACTTACCTCAAGGAAGGACCCCAAAGAGTCCCAGGCCCGCTGCTCAGGATCGGCGCGGTCGATCCTCTCAACGACGTCAGGCAAAATGCAGCCGTCGATCAACCGCCTGATCGAGTCCCTATCGTTGAAGGATTCTCCGACCCCTCTTCAGAGCAGAGGGACTCGTCCGTGGCAGTTCGGCGGCTACTCGCCCTGCGGGCCACCGATTTCCTTCTTTTCCTCTCGGCTATGGGCGCCTCCGTGGAGCGGACCCCCAAAATGGGGGCCCCGATCGGCGGACTCCTCGAGGAGGCCCGGGGAGCCATTGGCTCGGCATCCGAGGAATGTCGATGGCCGGAGCCACCTGGATGGGTGCAGCCAAGCTTGACTCCTCCGCCCTGGCCCTCTTCGCCGATCTGGAGGTCGCGGCACCCTTTCTCTTGTGGGCCCTAAGGCCCCTGGCAAGCATCCGCGCTGCTTCGGCGTCCATTCCTAAAAAAAAAAAAAAAGAAAGAGAAAGAGAAAAGGAAAGAAGAAAAAGAAGCAAACCAATCAATCAAGAGTCAAAGATCAAAAAAAAAAAAAAAAGAGAGAGAGAAGAAAAGAAGAAAGGGAAAGAAAGAAAGAAACAGAGGAGAAAAAGAGAAGAAGAGAAGAAAGGCATGAAAAGAGAAGATAAGGTAAAAGATGAATACTCGCTGGATCCTGGGGACTCAGGCCGATGTTGAAAAGAAACTGCTCCCTCAGAAGATTGGGAAGGAAAGGAGCGGAATAAGCTAGAAGCTTCCGGGCAGCCTGGAGGTCGTCCTCCCCCAGGCTGGGGGCCCGACGGACAGAATCCCTCAGAGAGCCCCAAGGGGGCAGGCCCAGTCTCAGGGTCGGGCAGTGGACGAAGAGGTATTTTTCCTTCCAATTATGGATCGAAGAAGGGACGCCTTTCAGCAACTCCTTCTTGCCGAACTGGGGGGAGAAGTACCACCAGTCCTTCGCCGAAGGATGGCGCTTGAAGGTATAGAAGTGCCTAAACAAGGAGAGGGACGGTTGGACCTCGACTACGTGGCAGAGGAAGAGAAATCCTATCAAGAACCTAAAAGAATTCGGGGCCACGGAAGCCAAGGAGATGTCTAAGAAGCGAAAGAGGGCAACAACAAAGGAAGGAAACGGAAGTCGGAGTCCGGCACGGAACGCTTCCTGGTACAGATAAAAATGATCGGAAGGGGGAGTGCTGGCCCGGTCAGAAGGGCCAGGCAGCTCCAGGTCGTACTCCGGAAGAACTCCATACTGAACCCTTATCAGAAGGAGTTCCTCCGAGGTCAGGGAACATGGAATGGCGCCCGGTGCAAAAATCGGGCGGAGCCCAGCCCCAGACGCAGGTTCGTCTACAGAGCCGGGGACCTGGGGGTTTGAGGCGGAAGAGCTCCCGAAATGCAGGGAGCAGAAGAGTCAGAAGACATTTCGAGTAGTTTCGAAGGAGGGCTCTAAAGGTCCCTAAGAAGATGGACAGAAGGGGGGACGAGAGGCCACAGGAAACTAACTCGGAGGGACGCAAAAAAATAATGACAGAGAAGAAGTCCCTAGGCGGTGGAAAGAAGGTTGAAGGTGCTAGAACTAACCTATATCGCTCTAAGGGACCAGAGGGACGAAGACAGAGATGATTTGAAAGATACCTACAGCTCGAGAAGATGCCCACTGAAACAGGGCTCTCGAAGAGAAGGCAGACACTGGTCGAAACTCTGGAATGGAATAGGGCACCTAAAGGTGGGAGGATGAGTTTAAATAGACCCTGGGATCCGACGCCATAATGATCGCGAATCCCCCCAAGCCAGTCCACACCCGGCACGTGTCCCACTCCCCCCGACAGGCGGCTAAAAGCGGCTGATGAATCAGTAGGGCCATTATGGCGCCGTACCTGGGCCAGTGTACCGGCGAGAATTTTGAAGGGTCGCTTCGTATCGCCCCGATCCGAAAAGACTCCAGCACGTGCACATTTAATGCCAAAATATCTGGGGGCGGCAGTGCGCAGGATTCGAAGGGACGGTGTCGGCTGTGCCCATCTCTCTCTGTACTTCCTTCGTTCGAAATTCAAACTCGAAAGTAGGGGGACTGGTGTTGGGTATAAAATACCCACAGCCGAAGTCCTCAGCAGAATCGGCTCCAGGAGGTCCGTCCGGACTCCTATGGGAGCCGAGCTTCGTTGCCAACGTCAACCGCCGGTAAGCTTCGTCCGGACTCCCACGGGAGCCGAACTCCGCCAACAATTTCAACCGCAAGTAGACTCCGCCCGGACTCCTACAGGAGCCGGGCTCCGTCCTCAACATCAGCTGCCGGTAAGCCTTGTCCGGTCTCCTACGAGAGCCGGACTTGCCTTTAACTTCAATTGCAGGAAGACTCCGCCCGGACTCCTACGGGAGCCAGGCTTCGTCTTCGGCTCCAACGGCTGTAGACAGACTTCGTCCGGACTCCTACGGGAGCCGGACTCCGCCAACAATTTCAACCGCAAGTAGACTCCGTCCGGACTCCTACAGGAGCCGGGCTCCGTCCTCAACATCAGCTGCCGGAAGCCTTGTCCGGTCTCCTACGGGAGCCGGACTTCGCCTTTAACTTCAACTGCAGGAAGACTCCGCCCGGACTCCTACGGGAGCCAGTCTTCGCCCTCGACTCCAACGGCTGCAGACAGACTTCGTCCGGACTCCTACGGGAGCCGGACTCCGCCAACAATTTCAACCGCAAGTAGACTCCGCCCGGACTCCTACAGGAGCCGGGCTCCATCCTCAACATCAGCTGCCGGTAAGCCTTGTCCGGTCTCCTAAGGGAGCCGAACTTCGCCTTTAACTTCAATTGCAGGAAGACTCCGCCCGGACTCCTACGGGAGCCAGGCTTCGTCCTCGGCTCCAACGGCTGCAGACAGACTTCGTCCGGACTCCTACGGGAGCCGGACTCTGCCAACAATTTCAACCGCAAGTAGACTCCTCCCGGACTCTTACAGGAGCCGGGCTCCGTCCTCAACATCAGCTGCCGGTAAGCCTTGTCGGTCTCCTACGGGAGTCGACTTCGCCTTTAACTTCAATTGCAGGAAGACTCCGCCCGGACTCCTACGGGAGCCGGGCTTCGTCCTCGGCTCCAACGGCTGCAGACAGACTTCGTCCGGACTCCTACGGGAGCCAGACTCCGCCAACAATTTTAACCGCAAGTAGACTCCGCCCGGACTCCTACAGGAGCCGGGCTCCATCCTCAATATCAGCTGCCGGTAAGCCTTGTCCAGTCTCCTACGGGAGCCGGACTTCGCATTTAACTTCAATTGCAGGAAGACTCCGCCCGGACTCCTACGGGAGCCGGGCTTCGTCCTCGGCTCAAACAGCTGCAGACAGACTTCGTCCGGACTCCTACGGGAGCCGGACTCTGCCAACAATTTCAACCGCAAGTAGACTCCGCCTGGACTTCTATAGGAGCCGGGCTCCGTCCTCAACATCAGCTGCCGGTAAGCCTTGTCCGGTCTCCTACGGGAGCCGGACTTCGCCTTTAACTTCAATTGCAGGAAGAATCCGCCCGGACTCCTACGGGAGCCTGGCTTCGTCCTCGGCTCCAACGGCTGCAGACAGACTTCGTCCGGACTCCTACGGGAGCCGGACTCTGCCAACAATTTCAATCGCAAGTAGACTCCGCCCGGACTCCAACAGGAGCTGTGCTCCGTCCTCAACATCAGCTGCCGGTAAGCCTTGTCCGGTCTCCTATGGGAGCCGGACTTCGCCTTTAACTTCAATTGTAGGAAGACTCCGCCCGGACTCCTACGGGAGTCGGGCTTCATCCTCGGCTCCAACGGCTGCAGACAGACTTCGTCCGGACTCCTACGGGAGCCAGACTCCGCAACAATTTCAACCGCAAGTAGACTCTGCCCGGACTCCTACAGGAGCCGGGCTCCGTCCTCAACATCAGCTGCCGGTAAGCCTTGTCCGGTCTCCTACGGGAGTCGGACTTCGCCTTTAACTTCAATTGTAGGAAGACTCTGCCCGGACTCCTACGGGAGCCGGGCTTCGTCCTCGACTCCAACGGCTGCAGACAGACTTCGTCCGGACTCCTACAGGAGCCGGACTCCGCCAACAACTTCAACCGCAAGTAGACTCTGCTCGGACTCCTACAGGAGTCGGGCTCCGTCTGCTGACCGAACTTCAACCGACGGATCTGCACTCCCTGGCAGGCCACAATAACGGCCACGATCCTGCTCCACTTCCTGCAGCAGATTCCGCGCAGTTCCACTACTCCTGGCAGGCCACAATAACGGCCACGATCCTGCTCCACTTTCTGCGGCGGATTCCGCGTGATTCTTCCATCCGCTGGCAAGTCGTGGCAACAGACGCCGCTCCACTCCCCGCGACAGACTCCACGTGGCATGCCCCGGTGATAGCCACGGGTCCACCCCACTACTCTTCGCAGCAAACTCCACCTGACCCTGGGCAGCCCACTACTAGATGGTTACGAACGTCGCTATCAGTCTGTGGCACCCTCCGCCTATAAAAAGGGGGACCCCAGATACGTTATTCTCTAAGCTCTCGTCTTTTTTATCTAAAAACTCTACTAAATTCTCCGTTCGAGCACTCCATTCTTGTTGAGGCAGAGAACTGACTTGAGCGTCGGAGGGTCTTGCCGGAGCAACCCCACCTCCAGTTTAGACTTCCTTTGCAGGTCCCGACGGCGACCGCGACTTCCTCGACTCCAGCTTCTCCGGCGCAAGCAGATTTTTGCACCAACAGGATTGGCGCTAGAGGAAGGATCTGTGTCTTCACAGTACCCTTGTTCTTGAAGGAGCGCTCAATGGATCCACCTCCGGTCGTCTCCTCCGACACCCACTCCTTGTTCTCCCACGGGATCCATACTTGATGCCTCCTCGCAAGGCGTCCACGTGGCAGTCCACGGCCTCCATGACCAGATCTCAGGCTCCGGCCTCCCCTCCTGTTTCTCAACCTCCTCCTCCTCCCCCGGCGGCGGCGGTCGGCGCGGAGCAGTTTGACCTGCTGGCGCAGTAGGTCAGAGGCCTCACCGAAGCTGTGCAAGCTATGCAGCAGCAGCAGCGCAGGCATCGGTACGCCCGGTAAGGGCATCCCCAGAACACCAGAATCCGATGGTGGGGTGGGCCACCTGGGCCAGCCGCCCCGTCCTTCCTGGAAAAATGAACCCGAGGGTAGAGAGCCCTCAATCAGACCACGACTCCACCCCTGGAAGATCCCTGCCCCCGTTCTGCCAAAGAACCCTCGAGACTCGGAGTCGAGAGGATTTCCTGGATCGGAGGCTCCAGGAGATGAACCGACAGATCGAAGAACTCCGCCATGCGCCTCCCGCTTACGGTGAGGATATTTGTACTGACCCTCCCTTCTCCCAAATGATCATGCAGGAACCGATCCCGCCAAACTTCAAGCTTCCCCAGTTCGAAAGCTACGATGGAACTTCGGACCCGGTTGATCATCTGGAGGCCTTCCGGACGATGATGCTACTTCACGGTGCTCCTGATGCCATTCTATGCCGGGCCTTCCTGTCTATCTTGAAGGGAGCGGCAAGGAACTGGTACTCGGCTTTGAAATCGGGTACCATCTTTTTCTTCAACCAAATGAGCCACCAATTTGTGGCCCATTTTGTCAGCAGCCGACGCCCCCGGAAGGGTTCAGAGTCCCTCATCAACATTGTTGGTGCAAAAATCTGCCTGCGTCGGAGAAGCTGGAGTCGGGGAAGCCGCGGTCGCCGCTGGGACCTGCAAGGGAAGTCTAAACCGGAGGTGGGGTTGCTCCGGCAAGACCCTCCGACGCTCAAGTCAGTTCTCTGCCTCAACAAGAATGGAGTGCTCGAACGAAGAATTTAGCAGAGTTTTGAGATAAGAAAATGAGCTTAAAGAATAACGTATCTGGGTCCCCCTTTTATAGGCGGAGGAGGCAACGGGTTGATGGCGACGTTTGTAACCGTCTGGTAGTGGGCCGCCCATGGTCAGGGGAATTGATTGCAAAGGATAGTGGGGTAGACGCATGGCCATCACCATGGCTCGCCACGTGGAATCTGTTACGAGGGGTGGAGCAGCGTCCGTTGTCGTGACTCGCCAGCGGATGGGAGAATCGTATGAAATCCGTCGCAGGAGGTGGGGCAGGTTCGTGGCCGTTATTGTGGCCTGCCAGGGGGTAGTGGAGCTGTGCGGAATCTGCCACAGGAAGTGGAGCAGGGTGGCGATGGTTACTGCGGCCTGTCAGGGAATGACGGAACTGCGCGGAGTCCGCCACAGGAAGTGGAGCAGAGTTGTGGCCGTTTTGGTGGCCTGCCAGGGGGTGCGGATCTGTTGATTGAAGCTCGGCAGCGGCCGGAGCCCGGCTTCTGTAGAGGTCCGGGAGAGGTCCTCCTGGCGGTTGGGGTCGTGGGTGGAGCCCGCCTTCCGGGGGAGTCCAGGCGGGACCCTCTCGGAGCTGAAGTTGCGGGCGGAGCCCGGCTCCCGTAGGAGTCCGGGCGAAGTCTGCCTGCGGCTGCAGTCGTTGGCGTCGAGGATGAAGCCCGACTCCCTTAAGAGTACGGGTGAAGTTCTCCTGCAATTAAAATTAAAGACGAAGTCCGGCTCTCGTAGCAGTCCGGTCGGGGCTTACCAGCGGTTGATGCTGAGGATGAAACCCGGCTCCCGTAGGAGCCCGGTCGGAGCTGTGCTATGGTTGGTGTCGACGGTGGAGCCCGGCTCCCATGGGAGCCCGGGCGGAGCTGTTCTGCTGTCGGCGGTGGAGTCCGGCTCCCGTAGGAGTCCGGACGGAGCTGTGCTGCAATCAAAGTTAGAGGTGAAGTCCGGCTCCCATAGGAGTCCAGCAGTCCAAGTTAGAGGTGAAGTCCGGCTCCCATAGGAGTCCGGGTGGAGCTACTTTGTAGCTGATGTCGAAGGCGGAGCCCGGCTCCCGTAGGAGTCCGGGCGGAGCCGCTCTGTAGTTGATGTCGAAGGCGGAGCCCGGCTCCCGTAGGAGTCCGGGCGGAGCTGCTCTGTAGTTGATGTCGAAGGCGGAGCCCGACTCCCGTAGGAGTCCGGGCGGAGCCGCTCTGTAGTTGATGTCGAAGGCAGAGCCCGGCTCCCGTAGGAGTCCGGGCGGAGCTGCTCTGCAATCATAGTTAGAGGTGAAGTCCGGCTCCCGTAGGAGTCCGGACGGAGCTTACCAGTAGTCCAAGTTAGAGGTGAAGTCCGGCTCCCGTAGGAGTCCGGACGGAGCTGCTCTGTAGTTGATGTCGAAGGCGGAGCCCGGCTCCCGTAGGAGTCCGGGCGGAGCCGCTCTGTAGTTGATGTCGAAGGCGGAGCCCGGCTCCCGTAGGAGTCCGGGCGGAGCCGCTCTGTAGTTGATGTCCAAGGCGGAGCCCGGCTCCCGTAGGAGTCCGGGCGGAGCTGCTCTGCAATCAAAGTTAGAGGTGAAGTCCGGCTCCCGTAGGAGTCCGGACGGAGCTGCTCTGTAGTTGATGTCGAAGGCGGAGCCCGGCTCCCGTAGGAGTCTGGGCGGAGCCGCTCTGCAATCAAAGTTAGAGGTGAAGTCCGGCTCCCGTAGGAGTCTGGACGGAGCTTACCAGTAGTCCAAGTTAGAGGTGAAGTCTGGCTCCCGTAGGAGTCCGGACGGAGCTGCTCTGTAGTTCATGTCGAAGGCGGAGCCTGGCTCCCGTAGGAGTCCGGGCGGAGCCGCTCTGTAGTTGATGTCGAAGGCGGAGCCCGGCTCCCGTAGGAGTCCGGGCGGAGCCGCTCTGTAGTTGATGTCGAAGGCGGAGCCCGGCTCCCGTAGGAGTCCGGGCAGAGCTGCTCTGCAATCAAAGTTAGAGGTGAAGTCCGGCTCCCGTAGGAGTCCGGACGGAGCTTACCAGTAGTCCAAGTTAGAGGTGAAGTCCGGCTCCCGTAGGAGTCCGGACGGAGCTGCTCTGTAGTTGATGTCGAAGGCGGAGCCCGGCTCCCGTAGGAGTCCGGGCAGAGCCGCTCTGCAATCAAAGTTAGAGGTGAAGTCCGGCTCCCGTAGGAGTCCGGACGGAGCTTACCAGTAGTCCAAGTTAGAGGTGAAGTCCGGCTCCCGTAGGAGTCCGGACGGAGCTGCTCTGTAGTTGATGTCGAAGGCGGAGCCCGGCTCCCATAGGAGTCCGGGCGGAGCCGCTCTGCAATCAAAGTTAGAGGTGAAGTCCGGCTCCCGTAGGAGTCCGGACGGAGCTTACCAGTAGTCCAAGTTAGAGGTGAAGTCCGGCTCCCGTAGGAGTCCGGACGGAGCTGCTCTGTAGTTGATGTCGAAGGTGGAGCCCGGCTCCCGTAGGAGTCCGGGCGGAGCCGCTCTGTAGTTGATGTCGAAGGCGGAGCCCGGCTCCCGTAGGAGTCTGGGCGGAGCCGCTCTGATGTTGCGGAGGAGCCCGGCTCCCGTAGGAGCTCGGGCGGAGCTGTTCCGATGCCGATTCCGCCGAGGGTTTCGGCTGTGGGTATTTTATACCCAACAAACATCAAGCAGAGGGAAGGGGAGTCCATACGGGCCTACATCAACTGCTTCAACATCGATAGAAGCTATACTCGATATGGCCTACAGCAACCTATGCTCGATAGAAGCTGTCGTTCTTATTAACAACCTATCATTTGATCGTGAACAATTTTAAGGACTAATCGATAAATCTTCTTTTTATCGAACTTAAATAGTCCTAAGGACTTCATCATAACAACGGAGTTCGTTAGAAGATGAAAACTTATGATGAAAATATCAAAAATATATTTTATTTATTAACAAATCAATTACCATGCTTAATTACTCAACCATCAATAGCTTGACGATTAACTTTTGAGATAAGTTTTCTAATATATACACCATAGGAGAACCTCATCGAATGGAAGGAGAGGGCCATAAAATTCTACTTTCTCTTATGACCGGACGGCTATAAGGATCTATCTAATTCGATTACTACACTACTCAAATTTAAGATTAATTATTTAGATCTAATCTAAATAATTAAAATCAGATTAAAAATAGATTATATGCAAAATATTCTTGTCACAAGCAACTTGGCTCTGATACCACTTAAAGAAAAAATAGGTAGTTCAAAGCATACAGTTTTTAAATTTTTACAGTGAAAGAAAGTAGTTTAAATATTTTAATCTCCTATGTATACTTTAGATCAGATCTAAACTACCTATTAAGAATCTATGATATAAAATTTTATATATAAAAAATCTAATGTAAAAGAAAAACTGCATCGATCACATCGATGCCCTGATTCAGATCTAACTGTTAGATCTGATCAGATGAGTTTAAAACTCATTATCTTATCATCGATCGATGATTGCCACTACTGATAAATATGGTATGAGATTCTTTCTGATATCGAGTAGTCGTACAGTTCGTCCGGCCTCTATAGATAATCCACTCGAAGCTTCGAACGAATCTTCCTTCTCGAGAGTGCTAGCTTGCGCAGAAGGCTCTAAATGGCTGAAATAAGCTCCTTCCTTCGGATCACCTGGATACTTTTGAATTAGAAGATGGAACTACTCAAGGAGGTGGTGGTGTGGGAGACAAGAACAAGATCCTCTTGTATTTTTCTCACACAAAAAACTAGAGCTGAAAAACCCTAGAACCCACCCTAGACCTTATGCCCAAGAGGAAGGTTACTTCCTCTGTTTCTCACACATAGAAGCCCACCCCCCTCTTTGATTTTTTATATCCCAACTCAGAAGTTTCTCACACACAATCCAATCTTCTTTGTTGCATAAAAAAATCATTCATTCTTAAGGTGGCATCCCATAAAAGATAAGGATAAGATGAGGTGGTTTGGTTCAAGTTCAAATGATGGTTTATCCTCATCACCAATTCAAATCAAATTCGAATTCAAACTTCAACCAAACTTCATCCTTATCTATGGAACTCAGAAAGTGGGTGACAAACATCTGAATGGGGTGAAAAAAATTCACGCAAGAACCAATTCATGCATAAGAAGAGTGGTTGGTGTTTTAGGGAAGAGTCCAACTCGATTTGGACTCTTAACTTCTCAATCAAGTTCAAACTTTTTTGAACTTAAATTTAAAACCAACCTCATCCTAATCTATAAGAGATCAAAAGTGGGTGTTAATCCTCTTTTGGGTATGAGAAAAAATTCACGAAAAAATTTTTCTCGCATGAAGAAAAGAAGGGCGCAGAGAAAAGGAGGCGCAAGGGCTTGTTCAATTCAAATTTGAATTTGCATTCTTATCCAATTAGGTTCTTAACCCAACCAAATTTGGTTAAATCCAATTAGATCACTAAACTTAATTTAATTAGATAAAAATAATTTCAATTAAATCTTAATCAAATTAAAAATTAATCGAGCTCAAATCAGTAATCGAACATCCTTAGCGATTAGATCATCTCATAACCTAGTCAGGTTAAACCAAATTGAATATAATTCAATTAAATTTGATCCAAACCTCAATGCTCTATCAAATTAAGCTAGTTAGTAATCTAAATACTAATCAAGCCTCCTACAATTCATCAATAATTAGTGAATTAATTTATTGCAACTCTTGCACAGGATTAATCATCAATCGAATTGACATTATATCTTAGAATGATTCTTAATCGTCGATCCACCACATGATCAGTCAGAAAATTCTTTTGAGTATGACTCCATAGGTTTGAACCTAAGTCGGTAGTACAGAAACAATCTTTCTATACCAATCAAAATGATCATCTAGCAATGGTATCCGATGTCCGGATAGGTCGAAAGATTGTAGAACAACATTCAAGAACCTATTGGCATATGATTACTGTATAATTCATCTCTTTGATCCTAATGCTCAAGATAACTAAGAGTTTAACTATCAACCCTGAAAAGATTATCTACATTGTATTTCAACTTTTCAAATCCATCATATGAATTATCCCGATTGAGGTTTTACCGAATTAAAATACACTGATGTATTAACTTCCACTTATTCAGAGGGGTCAATTCCATCTTGACTCGCACACCGACTTTGCAAGTACTTGATTGTGCCCAGAAATCTTTCATCACTGAATTAGAAATTCAGATAGTTGGACACGAAAGCACAGTGAGTTGCTTGTAAGTCACCATGGTGATATCAGGTCAGAGGGATATTTATGTCCATATCTTTTGCGAGTTACTCTTGACAGCAGAGTGCTCAGCAGTTGGTCATGTTTAGTGAGATGTACTCCTATGTCTTACTTGCATACCATGCCAGTGTCTTCATACTCCTTGGTTAAGAGGACAACTAACGTATATGGCATACAACGATCTATACTTAATATAGCTATTGTCCTAATAATAGCATATCATTTGGCCGTGAACAACTTTTAAGGACTAAATGATATATCTTCCTATATCGATTCAAATAGTCCTAAGAACTTCACCACAAGACACAGGAGTTCAAATAAGATATACATACAGTGATGAAAAAATCAAATAATATTTATTAATTCAATAATTTATATATAATTATAATGATTAGTTCAACCATCAACAGGCAGACGATTAGCTTTGTGATAAAATTTCTAACATAAGCTTGGGAGGTTTTTGGGCGGGTCATTACATTTATACCCACTCAACCTCTAGAGAGCCAATGCCAACCCTAGTCGAACCTTGTCTCCCTGTCATGTGATACCATTTGAGCAAGCTCTTGCATAGTTTTATTTTTCTTTCTTTTTTTTTAAATTATTCCCAAACCAAAGGAACTCATGGCTCCAGGCTTCATGACAGAAACCTGCAATTCTAGTTAGAATAAGGCCAGAATAAGTGTTATTCCAGTCAAAAGTGCATGGTTTTGAGCTAATAATTTGAATCTGGTTGAATATTACTGTACCAAGGATTCTCAATTCGCGGAAGAGTTCAATTCGAAATGACGGAAGGCAAAAACTTCCTCTTCTCTTTCTATCTAAAAGGTGATCGATGAAGATAAGATTTCTAATTAGATCTAATGATTAAAAGATAAAGTTAACGTACATAGTGCAGATAAAATTGCAAATATAGTAGATTATAAATATAACCACTTTGAACGCACTCATAATCATAGATAAAATTCCTGGTAGCATACCGCAAATAAAAAGAAAGCCGACTATAATCTCATTCAGTCCTAATGCAATGCCTTGGAAGAAGCCCTTCCCTTGTTTAATTTACAATGGTCACTAGGTCTTGTGAGAAATATGTTATGGCTGCCTAACCAAAAAGATGATGGACCTATCAGACCTTCATGTCATTGGACTATCTGACCATGTCGAACAAGTGGCAGTCAACTATTGTTTGAAGTTATTTATACGGAAAATTAATTGGGAATGCAATATGCATTGACATATTGTAATTGTCTTTGGAATCTGGTTCTCCCGGTGCCCCACTTTCCTTGGTTGTCTTTGGTGAGGACCATACTACAGACTAGAGAGATTAATGCGAGAAAGATTAGGGCAGGATCTACACAATTGCTTACTTTCCCAGAAAATTTGATTAACTAAGATTAACTGATGGGACAAGGCATCGATTCCAACAAATTAAAGTTTTGGGAACAGAACCCACCTTGTGATTGCCAATCAATGGTCCAAAAGAATGGAAAGTGTGCATGATTTATTTTTGTTTTTGTCTCGTTGGAATGGTGGCCATCCCTTTGGTGGTAGTAGTAGTATTTAAAAAGCTAACTAGAATCTATGATAGCCCGATTAACCTAAGAAAAGTAGGCATTTTTTGCACCTTTGCCCACTCTGGCCTTTTTAAAATGTTCTCTTTGATTCTCTGTCTCAGAAAAAAAAAAAAAAAAGGGTTCTCTTTGGTTGTTGTGGAATGTATCCTTGTAGCGGATGTGCATTATCTGAGCCTTTAAACATAGGGAGATTGCCCACGTTGCAGTAATTTAGCTGAACTGGTGGGCACTATAGCTCTCAAGGAAAGGGGAAAGAAAAAGATGGACACTTCAATTCAGATAGGAAACTTCAAGGATTATTTTGAAATGCTATGACTCATTTATTTCATCCCGGATGTTCTAACTGACTTTTAAGGAAAAAAAATTAAAAAAAAAAACAATGTAAAATTTTGGGATAGGTGACTTCTAAAAGAGAGAAACGACCACCATTTTATTGAATCAATAATCCGTGTTCTTGGCTTTCTATGTTTCTTTCCTTTAGAATATGTTGAGATGATAATCAAATATACAAGATCAGTAAATATGTTAAACTAAAAACAAAGAAATTCCTTCAAACAATCTAATGGAAAAATCGGAATGATTGGATAAACATCTCATCCAAGGCATTTTTAGACTTGTACTTAAAACCAAGTTTCAAATAGGTTTGAAAAGCCTTGGAGAAATTGTCCTCATTTTACCATGAGTAATGACAGCTGGCGGGCAACCATCCAAACAGCCTAAAGAGATATGTCCAGTCACCCTTGTCAGGGCATGTTTGGTGTTACCTCAGTGTTTTTTTTTTGAAAAAAAAAAATTTTAACAAAAATTTTATTTTTAAAAGTTTAAAAATTTTTATTAATTTATAATTAATTTTAAAAAAATATTAAAATAATATCAAGCTCAAATTATTTACGAAAATACTGTTCAGAAGAAAATCATTCTTTGAAAGGACGACTTTCTTTACCAACTCACTAAGTTGACCGCCAGCTAGGGATCAGATAGACTAGAGAATGAGTCGCCCTTTGATAGGACGGCTTTATAAGTCGCCCTTTGATAAGGTGACTATATAACCTATATGTCACCAAGCTGATCGCCAGCTAGGGGCTAGGTTGATTAGAGAATGAGTCATCTTTTGATCAGGCGGCTTTATAAGTTGTCCTTTGATAGGACGACTCTATAATCTATATATCACAATTTCTGTATTTCTTTATTTTAAGTTAATATTCTCATTTATTTTACTCTTCATCAACTTTAAAACATAAATGTAAATAAGTAAATACTCTCCATTTGGAATCAATAAAAATATCAGAAAAATTAAAATTATTAAGAATAAAAAGTCAAAACTTATATTTTAGTTCAATTTTTTTTTAAAATCAAAATTTTTAAAATTTTCTTCTTATAATGAATAGGTTAAAGGGTCTCAAAATTTATTAAAAATTATTTTATGACTCACTAACATCCATGGATCAATTACCATAACTTTTGATTTCAAAAAATATATATTTTATATAGCCCTCTATATAGGTGCTAGTTTCCTGACTTAGAAAATTTTCAGAATCTATAACAGCAGATAGTCATAAATTGTGTCTAACTGGCTTCAACAAATTTTGGCAAGGTAAGTTTAATTCAAAGTAGTTTATAATTCAAAGTAGTTTATAAACTACTTTGAATTAAACTTACCTTGCCAAAATTTGTTGAAGCCAGTTGGGCACAATTTGTCACTATCTACCGTTACGAATCCTGAAAATTTTCTACGTCAGGAAACTAGCACTGTTATAGAGGACTATATAAAATATATATTTTTTGAAACTAAAATTGACGATAATTGATCCTTAGATGTTAGTGAGTTACAAAATAATTTTTAATGAATTTTGAGACCCTTTGACCTATTCGTTCTGAAGAAGGAAAGTTTTAAAAGTTTCGGATTTGAAAAAAATTTGAACTAAAACCCAAGTTTTGACTTCTTATTCTTAAGAATTTTAATTTTTTTGATATTTTTATTGATTTCAAATGGGAGGTATTTGCTTATTTACATTTATGTTTTAAAGTTAATAAAAAGTAAAATAAATGTAAATAAGATGGCGACTTTACTTATCAAAGGGCAACTCATTCTTTGGTTAAAGGGTGACTTATAGATTATAGAGTCGTCCTATCAAAGGGCGACTTATAAAGCCATCCTATCAAAGGGCTACTCATTCTTTGATCCATCTGGCCCTTAACTGACGGTCAGCTTGGTTACTTAGTAAAGAAACTCGCTCTTTCAAAGAGCGATTTTCTTCTGAATAGTATTTTTGTAAATAGTTTGAGCTCGATATTATTTTGATAATTGTTTTTAGAATTAACCATAGATGGATAAAACATCTAAAATCCAAGATGAAAAATAAAGTATACTAAACACGATATATGATGCAACTCTTTTGTTTTTCTAAATTGTATGCAAAATCTTTAGAGCTTTTGATAGCAGAACGTTACTAATTGGAAGCCTTCAGACTACTTGGATTTCCCCGGGGCCTGTTTGGATGCTTCATTAGATGCCCATGGAATACTTCTTCACAGGGTGGAAATCGTTAAAGAGAGATTTTCTGAAAAAGAAATTTTGAGAGATTACAAAAGGTTTCAAATCAGCTTCATTCTAAAATATGCACGCAATAGAAACCAAACAAAAGATATTGTACCTTGTCCCTGAAGAATAAAAACGGCAGCGCCACCAATTTCATGATATTTTTCTACCATCATGATTTCCTTCTAAAAGCCCTCCACATATTATTTTCAACTTATGTACTCAAGCACGCATTAGCATCATTAGCACCATGATGATATCCGATTCAACCCATAAATAGTTGTAATTCATACATCCATTAAAGACCATATTGCAAAAGGAGTACCATTACTGTTTTGAACTTATGCCCTTCTGGACCAGAGCCTAAATCTAGCGTCATATATCACTCTCCAAACTGTTTTTCTTTTTTTGCCCACTTTTTTTTTTAAAAAAAAAGTGATTCCAGGTCTAATTGGGAGGCATATAGAGGAATGCAGAACTCATGATTCCAGCAAAACTTTCAGTGTAATCCAGTTGAAAAGGTCTTATAACTCGTCTCGCATGTCAATCAGCACCTAACTCATAGCTCAGGTGTCCTCAATCTACTACGTGCTCACATCCCTTAATTCACATCTCAGTCACTACCAAACGAATCTTATTATAGATTGGAATGGAATGGGAGACATACGAAACAAGCCTGTCAGTAAACATAAAGTTAGATCAATTCTTTGACTTTATACAAGGAATTGCTAGGCACTAGTGATGCAATTGAAGTTGGAGATTATTCCACGGTCATCGAAACAGTATCTTAGCCTCCCATATCTACATTTTAGTCTACATAGCCATTGGAAAGTCTAGTGGCAGGAAACTTATCCTACCAACAATAGCTTTGTTTCTCAAATTCCACGCCTGGGCGGCAAGGTTGTAAAGAAGGAAGCATTGGCCGTTGCGTCAAACTTGTAATTGGGCAAGCACCTTAACTTTCTCTATTATTGTCGATTACTGCTTGGATATCGTGATTTGGTTCACAGCATGTTCATTAAAGCTCGATATATTTTTCTTAGAAAAAAAAGAAAGCTCGATATGTTTGCCAGGTCTCCATATGGTGTGGTGACCCATTTTGTTCCACTGGCTAGCAAGCGGATGACGAGAGGCACGGTTCAGGTGCTCACCTACCCATGCAGCTAAAAATCTAATTTAGGTAGAAAAAAGGAAGTTTGGCATTGACGAATGCAATTTTGTTATGGTCGAGGAGTGGTCCCATGGGAAATGAGTGAACTATCAGAACAAATATAAAAAGAAGAATCAAAAATTCATTTGGGGCGCAAAAAGGCACTAGTGAAATGTATGTCCTATCTTCGGAATTTGGAGAGGAACATATTTATTGCTGCCTGTTGCGGCCAATCGCCTCGTCGTCCGATCGCCGGGGAGCGTGCACCTGCAAAAGGAAGTCCGCACTGACCGGAGGCGGCTCCGACGGGGATCCTCCGACGGTCAAGTCAGAGAGGTGACTGGGCAACAGTAAAATGTAGACGGAGAGCTCGAGAGAGAGAGAGAGAGGAGCGAGCCTGCATTTTTGGGAGAGACGGAGCGGATCGATCCCTTGCACTGTTGCCTTCCCCGGTTTATATAGTGGAGCACGGTATGGCGCCGTCATTAATGGCGCGGACAAGTGAGGAACTGTCAACTCACTGCGGGCGGTCAGAGTCACCGTGAAAGTGTCATGTCGCCGTGGGGCTGTCAAATCACCAGGGTTGACAATGCCCTCGGTGGGACAATGCCCCTAGATGGCCGTGCCGCATGTTGCTGTCAGAACTGACAAGGTCTGGCGGCTGTACGGCGATCAGAGGAGTCGACCGACCCTAGGTCGGTGGCCAGCTGAGTGGCGTCGAGCCCCTCCGTTGGTCGGTCGGTCGGCCGGTCGGAGTCGTCCGTCGGAGTCGGTCGGTCGGCCGATCGGTCAGTCGACCAGTCGGTCGGTCGGTCGGTCAGCCAGTCGGTCGGTCGGCCAGTCGGTCGGTCGGTCGATCGGCCAGTCGGTCGGTCGATCGGCCAGTCGGTCGGTCGGTCGGTCGGCCAGTCGGAGTTGTCCGTCGGAGTCGTCCGTCGGAGTCGGTCGGTCTGCCGGTCGGTCGGTCGGCCAGTCGGAGTCGTCCGTCGGAGTCGGTCGGTCGGCCGGTCGGTCGGTCGGCCAGTCGGTCGGCCAGTTGGTCGGTCAGCCAGTCGGTCGGTCGGTCGGTCGGCCAGTCGGTCGGTCGGCCAGTTGGTCGGTCGGCCAGTCGGAGTCGTCCGTCGGCCAGTCAGTCGGTATATCCCAACAGTAGCCCCCCCCACTCCTGAGCCCGATGTCGTGTTGGCTCGCGTGAACACGTGGGCGACGACTTCGGACGAAAGGAGTGGTTTTCCGCCTTTTCCTGCTCCGACTCTGGCGATCACATCAACGAACGATCCAATATCGGTCGTCCCGACTGTTGGCCAAGCATGCACGTCGGGTCGGAGGTCGGCCAACCTCCGAACGTTGCTCGTCGACACGATCATTCCGCAGAATCTGATAGTCGAATAGCATCCGACGTATTCGGATAGGATAACAATGGCAAGTTGAATATCCATTGTCCGGCCCTTGGTCGGACGTATGCGTCGAGATGTATGATAAACGGTGGCAAGCCGAATATCCTTCGATCGGTCGTGACCAGATCGGTATGTCGCGAATACGACTGCGGTCGTCTTGGCGTTTTGCCTTTCTTAGTCGAAGCTAAGTCGGCAAGTTAGCCAGCCGCATTAGTCGAAGCCCTTTGCCTTCAGAGGTGGGGGCCGTCGTAGATATTCCGCTCCTTCGATCTCCGTCGTAGAATCCGATATGTCCTCGACGATCGAGGCGTAGATTGAGCAATTGGTCCGGCGATTCGTCGATCAGGCCGATGACGGAGTCATAGATTCGGCGATCGGCAATCGAGCCATATTTGTCGGGGCCTTTTGCCTTCAAAGGCTGGGGCCGTCAATTTCGGCGATCGGTGATCGAGCCGTTGATTCGACGATCGACAATCGAGCCGTTGATTCGACGATCGATGATCGAGCCGTTGATTCGGCGATCGACGATCGGCTGTGTTGGTCGGGACCTTTTGCCTTCAGAGGCCGAGGCCGTCGGTTTGACGATCGATGATCGAGTCATGTTGGTCGGGGCCTTTTGCCTTCAGAGGCCGAGGCCGTCGGTTCGGCGATCGGTGATCGAGCCGTTGATTCGGCGATCGACGATCGGCCGTGTTGGTCGGGGCCTTTTGCCTTCAAAGGTCGAGGCCGTCGGTTTGACGATCGATGATCGAGTCATGTTGGTCGGGGCCTTTTGCCTTCAGAGGCCGAGGCCGTCGGTTCGGCGATCGGTGATCGAGCCGTTGATTCGGCGATCGACGATCGGCCATGTTGGTCGGGGCCTTTTGCCTTCAGAGGCCGAGGCCGTCGGTTCGGCGATCGGTGATCGAGCCGTTGATTCGGTGATCGACGATCGGCCGTGTTGGTCGGGGCCTTTTGCCTTCAAAGGCTGAGGCCGTCAATTTCGGCGATCGGTGATCGAGCCGTTGATTCGACGATCGACGATCGGCCATGTTGGTCGGGGCCTTTTGGCTTCAGAGGTCGAGGCCGTCGGTTCGGCGATCGGTGATCGAGCCGATGATTCGGCGATCGACGATCGGCCGTGTTGGTCGGGGCCTTTTGCCTTCAAAGGCTGAGGCCGTCGATTTCGGCGATCGGTGATCGAGCCGTTGATTCGGTGATCGACGATCGGCCATGTTGGTCGGAGCCTTTTGCCTTCAAAGGCTGAGGCCGTCGATTTCAGCGATCGGTGATCGAGCCGTTGATTCGACGATCGACGATCGACCGTGTTGGTCGGGGCCTTTTGCCTTCAGAGGCCGAGGCCGTCGGTTCGGCGATCGGTGATCGAGCCGTTGATTCGACGATCGACGATCGGCCGTGTTGGTCGGGGCCTTTTGCCTTCAAAGGCCGAGGCCGTCGGTTTGACGATCGATGATCGAGTCATGTTGGTCGGGGCCTTTTGCCTTCAAAGGCTGAGGTCGTTGATTTCGGCGATCGATGATCGAGCCGTTGATTCGGCGATCGACGATCGGCCGTGTTGGTCGGGGCCTTTTGCCTTCAGAGGCCGAGGCCGTCGTAGATTCTCCGCTCCTTCGATCTCTATCGGGATCTGCGCACGAGGAGCGGGGAGAGGGGTGTAGGAGTCATACCTGTGATGCGTCGGTCTCGGACTCCATTGTCGGGGCAAGACCCATCTATCGGTGGAGGGCCTGCTGGGTTCAGCATGGGCCCGACCTTTCTTCCATTTTTCTTTTCGGCCCGTGCCTTAAGTCAGGCGCCGGTCGGAAGCTCCTTCGTCCGCGCGCATGTACTTGTACGCGCGCTCCAGCAGTTCGGCGTATGTTCGGGGGAGGGTTTTGTCCAGGGAGTAGGTGAACCGGGATGTCCTTAGCCCCCGTTTCATGGCCGAGATGGCCATGTCTCCATTGAGGTCCCGGACCTCAAGTGTGGCTGCATTGAATCGCGTCACGAAGTGTCGTAGAGTCTCATTTTCTCTTTGCTTGAGGGAGAAAAGACTGTCCGAGGTCCGTGGCGGCTTCCGACTGGTGCTGAAATGGACCACGAAGGAATGCTCGAGCTGCCCGAAGGAGTGGATACTTCTCGATCGAAGACTGGAGTACCAGGCCCTAGCAGCTTTGCGGAGCGTGACGGGGAAGCCGATGCAAAGGAGAGCGTCGGTTGCCCCTTGAATCGTCATGAGAGCTTTGTAGCTTTCCAGATGGTCGATTGGGTCGGTGGAGCCGTCGTATGGCTCCACGTACGGCATTTTGAACCGACTGGGAATCGGCTCGTCGAGGATCAGTCGGGAGAGAGGTTGGGCGGTCTGGAAGTCGACGTCGTTCGAAGACTTCTGGCCGTCCATCTGCAACTGGACGAGTCGGCGGTCGATTTCCTCGAACCGTCGCTCGTAGTCATCCGCTCGTCGATGCTGGGAGACCCCAGGAGTGGAGTCTCTGGAGGATTCTGAGAGGGAGGCCGACGGCGTGCGCGGCCGCTTCTCTTTCCTCGCCCGTTCCAGCAGGGAAGGAGAGGGCCGTTGGGACCGTCGGTCGTCGCACCATGGTCGTCCCTCCTCTTCTCCATGGGAGCGCTGTTGGGGGCGCTCGCATGGAGGCGACAGGGATCGGTGCGGTCGTCGGCGGCTGCTCCTGGAAGGCATAGGTCGGGCCGCCGGTTGCTGCTGGAGGCTCTTGACTGCGTCAGTCAGTACGGTCATCTGTCGTACGATGGCCGCAATCTGGGCCTCCACGGTCACTGCAGGGTGCGGAGAGCTAGGCTCCACCGTCGGTGGTGGCAGGGAGGCCTCTTCCCAGCGGGAAGAGCGCCTGGCCGACCCAGTGACCCTCGATCGTTGAGCTCTTGTCTTTATCATGCTGTCCCCTTCCTGGCGCGCCAATCTGTTGCGGCCAATCGCCTCGTCGTCCGATCATCGGGGAGCATGCACCTGCAAAAGGAAGTCCGCACTGACCGGAGGCGGCTCCGACGGGGACCCTCTGACGGTCAAGTCAGATAGGTGACTGGGCAACAGTGAAATATAGACGGAGAGCTCGAGAGAGAGAGAGAGAGGGAGGAGCGAGCCTGCATTTTTGGGAGAGACGGAGCGGATCGATCCCTTGCACTGTTGCCTTCCCCGGTTTATATAGTGGAGCACGGTATGGCACCGTCATTAATGGCGCGGACAAGTGAGGAACTGTCAACTCACTGCGGGCGGTCAGAGTCGCCGTGAAAGTGTCATGTCGCCGTGGGGCTGTCAAATCACCAGGGTTGACAATGCCCTCGGTGGGACAATGCCCCTAGATGGCCGTGCCGCATGTTGCTGTCAGAACTGACAAGGTCTGGTGGCTGTACGGCGATCAGAGGAGTCGACCGACCCTAGGTCGGTGGCCAGCTGAGTGGCATCGGGCCCCTCCGTTGGTCGGTCGGTCGGCCGGTCGGAGTCGTCCGTCGGAGTCGTCCGTCGGAGTCGGAGTCGGTCGGTCGGTCGGTCGGTCGGTCAGCCAGTCGGTCGGTCGGTCGGTCGGTCAGCCAGTCGGTCGGTCGGTCGGTCGGCCAGTCGGAGTCGTCCATCGGAGTCGTCCGTCGGAGTCGGTCGGTCGGCCGGTTGGTCGGTCGGCCAATCGGAGTCGTCCGTCGGAGTCAGTCGGTCGGTCGGTCGGCCAGTCGGTCGGCCAGTTGGTCGGTCGGCCAGTCGGTCGGTCGGTCGGTCGGCCAGTCGGTCGGTCGGCCAGTTGGTCGGTCAGCCAGTCGGAGTCGTCCGTCGGCCAGTCGGTCGGTATATCCCAACACTGCCGATCTTTGAATCACTGATATGGATTGCTTTCATCGATCTACAAGAGAACAAAGGGTCATAAAAGTCACTGAGCCTTGCTCCGACTAGGCCCTTTGATACTTAGTTTAGGAAGAGTATTTGTATAGAAATGGAGGAATGAGAAAGATAAAGTTTCATTGTAATTGGTTGAGCGATTACCTTTTATGGATCTCTGGATTTATTTATAGTTGAGGGATATGAAATCCTTAGAGATTATGTTCTAACAATCTAGAGTCGTACCGTAATTATCATATTTCCATTGTAATTCCATCTATAACCACCTGAGATCATGCTTGTAACGACCTAGGATCGTGCCATGATTGTGATAGTATGTGCTATAACAACCTGGGTGAGTGAGTGCCAGTTTTAGTGCCAGGACTAGTGAGGGAAGTGTATTTTTGATTGTTCCTAGAGGTGAGAGGACCCGACTCGGCTTGGTGCCAAACTGGATAATTGTCTTGCCGAGCTAGAATGTCACACCCTCGATCCCAGATCATGAGGTCAAAGGTCATGAGAAGAGAAGAGAGAGAAGATAGAGAGCTCTTATCTCTTCTCCGGAATAGGGGAACTCTCTCCCTCTTCTTCCCAAACATAGCACAAGAGAGGTTGGGGCCGACAGCTTGCAGCAGCAGCTGGTAGTAGTGGCCGACCTTTGGTGAAGATCCTGGAAATAGTAGACCCCATAGTCTGTAGTGAAGGAAAAATCAATGAAATCGATCATGGATTGGCTTAAAACAACAAAAAAAATTAAAGCAACCAGACTCACCGGCCAATGATCCTCTAATCACGGGAGAGATGACTGAGGACCCAATCCGACTTCAGTGGAAGCCTATCTTATCCCTGTGAGTGGCCTCTTCATGCCACATCATAAAAATCAAGCCATTTCTATAGTTCTATTTGATTATCAATAGAAAAATGATGGTAATAGCTTAAAGAACCATTTTTGTAATGTCAGGAATTAGATTGCAACTTTTGAAAGGTTGGTGATTCGAATAACTTTTAGCCCAAAACTTAGGGACCAATTTAATAATTTAGCTGAATTATTAGAATAAATATATGAAGAAGAATCAAAAAATTATTTACGGCACAAAATAGAACCCAGTGAATTATATATCCCATCTTCAGAATTTGGTGAGGGGCATATTATTTTTGAGAAAGACGGAGAGGGCAGGTCTCAGCATAATAGTAAGATTTCTCCATTTTGACCTAGCTATCACATATTCAAAACATGAAAATATTTTGGGGTTAAGGCTATATATTGTTAGGATTTGACGCCTCGAGATTCAGCCCACAGCAAGGTCCACGGCGAAAAACGGAGTCCAACGAGACCAAGATCACCTGAATCGGAGCTCGGATGGAGGAGATACGAGCTTTTGAAGTCGGCACAAGAATCGAGGTGGCGGAGGACCGCCGGCGACCAGCGGCGGGCGGCAGCGGCGTGGCTGCAGGCGGTGGCACGCGGGACGTGCGACCCAGGCCGGCGTGGGACGCGCGACCCAGGCCCGTGCGGTGGGGGCGCGCGGCCCAGGCGCGGCCCAGGCCCACGCGCGCGGGCCGGCCCAGGCCAGCGGCCTACTGGCCCCCCTTGCCCCGGTCCACCGTGGACCGGGCGGTCCACGGCACGGCCTGTGGACCGCGTGGGCGTTTCCCACGCATTTCTCACGGTCCACGGTACTATTTCGTGGACCGGAGCGCGATCCAACGGCCTAGGTGGCTCCCGATCTTGATCCGACGGTCTGGGATGCTGATTTGGCTTGTTTAGGACTCTTAAACCTAATTAGATTAGGTTTAAACTCTGTTTAAGCCTTTAAAAAGGCCTGTGACAAAATAGAGGGGGGTGTGGTTGGGTTTTCTCGCCGTCGTACGAACCAGAGGAGAGAGAGAGGCGTGAGGCTACTGTGAGAGAAAAAGCAGGAGGCTCCTAGACAGCGGTCGTCAGGCTCTTCAGGGGTTCAGGGGGTCTCCAAGAGAGAGAGAGATTTTGTGAGGGAAACTTTAGGTGAGAGAGAATTGGGTGTATAAAGGTTGAGGGTGAGGTCTCCTCTTGTAAAATTTTCTTTTCATAGTGAAGTTTGCATGCCCCGTGGAGGCGAGCCCTTTTGTGGCTGATCCACGTATTTTGATTATTTTTTTCTTTTTGTTTTGTTTCTTCTTTCTTCCTGCTGCATCACGTAGTACTGAAAGGATCTTGGGAGGTGGTGTCCTGGCCAGACATCCATCCAACAAGTGGTATTAGAGCAAGGCAGTACAAGGACGCAGATTGCAGTGGTGGTGAGCAAGACTGAAGATGGAGAAAACAGGAACAATCAAGATGGAGATCAACAAGTTCGATGGTAAGAGCAATTTTTCCTTGTGGCAGGCAAGGGTGAAGGACGTGCTCATCCAACAGGGGTTGATCGATGCTCTCTTGTGCGATGAGAAGCCGACCACTATGGAGGTGCGGGATTGGAAACGGCTACAGATGCAGGTGGTGAGTACCATCCGCATGTACCTGACGGATGAGGTGGTGATCCATGTACTGAGCGAGACTTCTCCGATGGTGCTGTGGTCGAAGCTCGAGGAGTTGTACATGGCGAAGTCTCTCACCAACACTCTTTTCCTTTGGAGGCAGTTTTACCAACTGTGGATGACTGAGGGACAGAGCGTGCAGGAGCATTTGAGCCACTTTCAGAAGATCCTCACCAACCTTCTCAGCGTTGGCGAGAACGTTGAGGAGAAGACCAGGGCGCTGGTTTTGCTGGCGTCGCTTCCCTCTTCGTACGAGTCCTTGGTAACTGCTCTTCTAGTGGGAAAGAGTACTATCAAGATGGACGAGGTCACCGCGGCGATACTCTAGAACAAGGTTCTCAGGAGGGAGAACCCAGCTTTGAGCTCAGGTGGCGATAGCTCAGCTTTGGTGGCTTCTGGAGGTGCAGGAGGTGGTAGACGGAGCGACAGGAGATCGCAATGAGGGCGGTCTAAGTCCAGGACGGACTTGAGCAAAACCAGGTGTTACCGGTGTGAGGAGTTGGACATCTAGCCAGAGATTGCCCTCAACTGAAAAATCAGACGGTGGCTGCTGTAGCAACGACTGGCAGTGATTTAGATGGAGATGTCTTTGAGATATCTGACGAGGTATCTACTTCTTCCCAGCAGTGGATATTAGATTCTGCATGCCCCTATCATGTATGTTGCAGAGAGGAGCAGCTTGACTCCCTGGAGAACAGTGAGGGCACTGTATATCTGTCGGATGGATCGAGCTGTGCGATCAGAGGTATTGGGACGGTCAGCTGGAGGACACATGACGGTGTAGTGAGGAGATTGGGGGAGGTCTGATACATACCCGATTTCAGACGGAATCTTATCTCACTTAGCAGACTGGATTCGAGAGGCTACAGGATGGTAGCTGGTGGAGGAATCCTGAGGGTGCTACGCGGCAATAGGATTGTGCTGGAGGGGAAGAAGGGGAGCAGAGGACATTATTACCTGGCAGGGAGCCCAGTGCGAGGTGGAGCATCGGGAGCCAGGTGGAGCCCAGAGCGAGGTGGAGCTCCAGGAGGTGGATCGGACATGAGACAGGAGACTCGGGAGGACGAGAGGCGACGTCGCAAGGTAAGATTCCTATTGCGCAGGATGATGCCCCGAGCAGGTCTCAGGTCAGAAGGAGCACAGCATACGACGGAGATGGGATCGAGCAGCCTAGCTTGACTCCCATGTTAGCCCATCCATGATCAGCAGGCGATTGCCCCAGGGAATGGGGGCGAGGAGATCCAGAAGCTCTCGAAGTTTGGAGGAGGCCGAATATCGAGTTGAGGTGGAGATTGTTAAGATTTGATGCCTCGAGAATCAGCCCATATTGAGCCCACAGCGAGGTTTGCGGTGAAAAATGAAGTCCAACGAGACCAAGATCACCTAAATTGGAGCTCGGATGGAGGAGATACGAGCTTTTGAAGTTAGCACGAGAATCGAGGCGGTGGAGGACCGCCGGCGACCGGCGGCAGACGGCAGCGACACGGCCGCAGGCGGTGGCACGCGGGATGAGCGACCCAGGCCAGCGCGAGACGCGCGACCCAGGCCCGCGCGGTGGGGGCCCGCGGCCCAGCTGGGCGCGCGGCCCAGCGGGCGCGCGACCCAGGCGGGCGTGCGGCCCAGCCGGGCGCGCGGGCCCACACAGGCGCGGCCCAGGCCCACGCGCGCGGGCTGGCCCAGGCCAGCGGCCTGCTGGCCCCCCTTGCCCCGATCCACCGTGGGTCGGGCGGTCCACGGCGCGGCCTGTGGACCGCGTGGGTGTTTCCCATTTGTTTCTTGCGGTCCACGGTACTATTTCATGGACCGAAGCACGATCCAACGGCCTAGGTGGCTTCCGGTCTTGATCCGACGGTTTGGGACGCTGATTTGGCTTGTTTAGGACTCTTAAACCTAATTAGATTAGGTTTAAACTCTGTTTAAGCCTTTAAAAAGGCCTGTGACGAAACAGAGGGGGGTGTTGTTGGGTTTTTTCGCCGCCGTACGAACCAGAGGAGAGAGAGAGGTATGAGGCTGCTGCGAGAGAAGGAGCAGGAGGCTCCTGGACAGCGGTCGCCAGGCTCTTCAGGGGTTCAGGGGGGTCTCCAAGAGAGAGAGAGCTTTTGTGAGGGGAACTTCAGGAGAGAGAGAATTGGGTGTACAAGGGTTGAGGGTGAGGTCTTCTCTTGTAAAATTTTCTTTTCATAGTGAAGTTTGCATGCCCCATGGAGGCGAGCCTTTTGTGGCTGATCCACGTATTTTGATTATTTTTTTCTTTTATTTTGTTTCTTCTTTCTTCCTGCTGCATCGCGTGGTACTGAAAGGATCTTGGGAGGTGATGTCCTGGCCAGACATCCACCCAACATATATAATCAAAATCTTTATTATAAATGCACTAGGACGTCTATTTTCTTAGAGAAAATGGAGTTAGCATTCTCCTAACTATGGTTACCAAGGCCTCAATATTTAGGCTGCATTTTTCTCAATTACTTAGACATGTAGTTGGTGTCACATATGGTTGTTGTTGCTGTATTTGCAACTAAACTTTTAGTATTTAATTCAATGGGTTTTATGTTTATCATAAAATAAAATCTCATATTTGTTCAACTTTAAATAAGAACTATAACTATATTTGGTTATAATATTAATATAGTATTAATTGTCTCCACTAATTACCATTCTCATATCGGGACTTATGTTAGTCCTAAAATTGATTTTGATGATATCAAAGGTATTTGAGTATAAATTATATTTACTAATAATATACTTTAGAGTAATTGTAGGCTACCTCAAAATGCTTAAAACATATTACTCAAAGGGCTGTATTCTCAAGAAAATTCAATTTGCCGAACCTAAATCCTTTAAGTTTGGAAGCAAAGAAGTTTATGAATTAAAAAAGAATCTAATCTAGATGTACCTCTTAACAAGCACAAGTTATATGTGAGAAGGCAAGTCTAGCCTAGAAGTATTTTGGATCAAAAAAACTGTCTGAAACTCTTTTGGCATGCTTGGCACACAGCTGAGCCAATCCAAACTAAATTTGAGTCAATTCAGTATCAGTCAATAGGAAAGACAAAAGCCTTACAAATTCAAATCTTCTGAGCCAATCTAGTGATCAATTTAGCCAACCCAATCTGGAGCTTAGCCAACTCAGTGAAAATGAGAGTTGACTCAGTCTCAAAGAAAAATGAACTTAGAAAGTAGTATAAATCAGCAAATCTTTTAGATTGATCCAAAGAGTCAGTGAGCCAATCCAATACTAAAGTGAGCTAACTAAGACAATATCTAAGCCAACCCTGTCTCAGACAGATAGAGCAAGATAGAATGTTAAATTCTTAGCACCTATTGCTAAGCTGACTCAGAGTTTTACTTAGCTGATCTAGTGCTGAAGGTTGCCCGACTTAAAGTTTGGTGAGCTGACTTAATAAATTTTGACAGAATAATGGTTAGTTTTTCTAAATTTTTGAAATATAGCTAATTTCTTCCCAACAGCTATTTTCATATTTTCAATGGCTAAAGCATTAAATGAATATATTTTTAGACCAATAAATATAAAGGATTCATGGAGGGAACTAACTTTTGAAAGAGGTGAAGCTCATTGAGAATTTAGACAAGTAGATAGTGTGTGGAATTAAAAGAGAAAGAGGAAGGAAGTTAAGAGTATCATAAATTCAGTCCTTTCTACATTCAATTTGATTGAAACAAAGGGAGAGTTGTTGAATTTCTACTATATACCATCGAGAAGAAGCATTAAAGGCTATCACAATCTTCCAAACATTCAAGGAAGAAGTTCAAGCATCGAAAGCTCAACTACATTGACTTCTTCAGATCCAAAAAGAGTTCTATCATTCTTAACTCTATTTCTTGTATTCAATAATTTCTTATTTGTAACAAGTTTCTTGGGTGAAAAAACTTGGGATTATTCCAAGCCTGAAAAATTGGATGTTGTTTGGTTTTGATTGGTATCTTTGAAAAAATTAATCAAGGTTGATTATGAACTGAAAAAAAATAATCAGGATTAATTATGAGTTTGGAAAAAAATAATTGCTTGTCAAGTTTTAGTTGGTGAGCCAGTGAAAACTAACTGAGTTAGATTGTAAACTCAAAAAAATAATCAGACTGTAATCTTTAAGAGATTATAGTTGGAATTCTCAAGTAGATTTGCTTACGGAGTAGATGTAAGTACTGAGTTTAGCACCGAACTACTATAAAATTATTATATTTATGATTGTAATTGTATTACCTTCTTTTTAATTCTACTGTACCTTTATATTTTCTACTTATCACCTCATTTATATAATTAGAATTATTTTGGTCATAAATTATTTTAAAGTTGGATCTTAATTTTTAGTCTTTAATTTTTAAGAAACCCAATTTATCCTCCTCTTCGATTGCTGTCTCTAGGAAATAAGTAGTATCAGAGTAAGTACTCAGCCTAATTAATCTAATAATCAAGAGTTAAAGATCAATGGTAGGCTCAATTAGTACATCCTTGGTTGAATATCAATCCACCAATAAACCTTCACTTTTTAATGGCACAAATTACACTTACTAGAAAGCATGCATGAAAATCTTTATTCAAGTATAAGATTATGATGTATGGAATATCATAGTAAAAGGTCCTCATACACCCACAATTATAATTGATGATGAATCTACTCTCAAACCTAAAAGGAATTGGAATGAATAAGATAAAAGATTAGCATAATTGAATGCCAAAGCTATGAATATTTTATATTACTTTTTAGATGTAAATAAATTTAATGATATTTCTACTTGATCTTTTACTAAGAAAATCTAAGATTGACTTGAAGTTATCTATGAGGGTATCAATCAAGTGAGAGAATCCAAAATAAATATACTTGTACAAAAATATGAACTATTTAGGATGGAACCTAGTGAAAGTATTACGGATATATTCACTAGATTCACTGATATTATTAATGATTTAAATTATTTTGATAAAGGCTATACTAATAGTAAATTAGTGCATAAAATTCTCAAATTATTATCAAAGAATGGGGAGGCCAAGGTGATTACTATTAAGGAGACAAAAGATCTTAACAAACTAGTCTTGAAAGAGCTCATGGGCTCACTCATGACTCATGAGTTGAGCATGAACCAGAATGCAGAATAAGAGGAAAACCATTACACAAAAGTCATCTTTCATAAAAGAGTTGGAAAGTGATTTATCTGAAGAATCAGAAAATGATTATGAAATGGCAACAATAACTAGAAGATTCAAGAGATTTATGAGAAGGAAGAAATTCATCAGCAAAAGAAAGAAAAAAATAGAGCAACCAGCTCCTTGTTATGAGTACAAGAAGTCTGGACATTTTAGATCTAACTACCCTTTACTTAAAAAAAGCTCAAGAAAATTCAAAAAGAAAATAATGATGGCTAGTTAGAGCAATGATAAGGATTTAAGCTTTGAAGAAGAGGAAGAATCAAAGGGAAAAAAAGTAAATTTCTGCCTCATGGCTCTCGAGAATGAGGTAACTGAAAATACTTTCGATGAATTTACTTTCGATGAGTTATATGATGCTTTTAATAAGTTACTTATTGATTTTAAAAGGATCTCTCTCAAAATTAAGGAACTTAGAAAGCTAAATCTTTCTTTTGGATCAAGAAGGCTGTCTGAAACTCTTTTGGCACGCTTGGCATGTAGCTGAGCCAACCTAGTGTGAGTCAACAGAAAAGATAGATTGAAAATTTAGTGAAAATCTTCTAAGCTAACCTAGTAATCAACATAGCTAACCTAATATAGAGCTTAGCTGACTCAATGAAAAGGAGAGACAACTCAATCTTAGAGAAAGATGAATTCAGAAAGTAGTATAATCAACAAATCTTTCGAGCTGACCTGAGAGTTAGTGAGCCAACCAAGTACTCAAGTGAGCTAACTAAGACAGTATCTAAGCCAACCCTGCCTCTGGTAGATAGAGCAAGACAATGCTGAATTTTTGGCACTTGCTACTAAGCCGACTTAGAGTTTCAGTTAGTTGATTAAGTGCTAAAAGTTAGCTAACTTAGAGTTTATTGAGCTGACTCAATGAATTTTGATAGAATAATTGCTAGTTTTTTAGAATTTTTGAAATGTAGCCAATTTATTGCCAATAGTTATTTTGATGCTTCCAATGACTAAAGTATTAAATGAAGATATTTTTGGGCCAACAAATATGAAGGATTCATAGTGGGAACTAACTTTTAAAAGAGATAAAACTCATTGACAATTTAGACAAGTGGATAGTATGTGGAACCAAAAGAAAAAGAAGAAGGAAATTAAGAGTATCATAAGATCAGTCTTTTCTACATTTAATTTGATTGAAAGAAAGGGAGAGTTGTTGAATTCTAGCCAGCTACCATTGGGAAGAAGTATTAAAGGTTGCCATAGTCTCCCAAGTATTCAAGAAAAAAGTACAAACATTGAAAGCTCAAGTACCTCGACTTCTTCAGATTTAAAAAGAGTTCTATTATTTTTAACCCTATTTCTTATATTCCATTATTGCTTATTTGTAACAATTTTCTTGCGTGAACAAACTTTGGGTTAGTCCAAGCCTAGAAAATTGGATGTTGCTTAGTTTTGATTGGTATATCTGAAAAAATCAATCAAGATTGATTATGAATCCAGAAGCAAACAATCAGGATTGATCGTGAGCCCGGAAGAAAATAATCAGTTATAAGATTTTAGTTGGTGAGCTGATGAAAACCAACTAAGTTGGATTATAAACTCAGAAAAATAATCAGACCATAATTTTTAAGAGGTTATAGTTGAAATTTTTAAGCAGATTTGCTTGGAGAGTAGATGTAGGTACTGAGTTTAGCATCGAACCACTATAAAATTATTATATTTGTGATTGTGATTGCATTACCTTTTTTTTTAATTTCATTGCATCTTGATGTTTCCTACTCATCACCTTGCTTACACATTCTGAATTATTTTGGATGTAAATTATTTTAAAGTTAGATCTTAATTTTTAGTCTTTAATTTTTAAGAAATCCAATCACCCCCCCCTCTTGGGTTGCTACCTCTGGAAAATAACTCAACCCATCATAAAGATGCTTCTCAAGCCTTTTCTAATTGTAATGGTTTGTCTTATTACAAATTTTATTATTCAACAAGACATAGGAATTTCCTCCAACTTGCTCAACTTGAATCTTTCTAAAAATTAAAAAAATAGAAAAAATGATGAATTTAGGGTCTAAGCCCTATTCTTCCATTAATGAATAATAAACCAAGTTATAAAACCTCTTCTCGTACTACTTATGTTTGTTCTTAGACAATTCAGGTTACAATTGTTTCAAAATAGTTATGACTTCTAGAAAGCATCATGAAAAGCTACAGTCCTCCAAGAAAAATGTCAACTTCTACATAAACTATCTCCAGACACTTGACCTAATTCATCCTAGATTGAAACATATTTATTATTAAAGTCCTTCTTAAATGGGAATTTTTTGCTTTGACAATCCCATTTTAAGGCTCAAATGATAAAATTTTATCGTGATCATTTGGTGTGCCACACCCTTATAAGTAGTGCCATATTATTTTCATACCTCTGACTTGAGATAAGGAGCCAAGGGTCATGGCAACTATCGCATACTCATAGAGAACTCTTCCTACAAGCATGAAAGGTATCTCATTACAATATTATAAGATAATAGCAGAATAAAATTTAAATAATTAATATTTAATTTTAATTTAAATAACTAAATCAAATATTTTATAAAATAATATTTTATAGTTTTACATCAAATTTTAATAAATCTTAATTTAGAACAAAAATATCAAAGTCTGCCTCTAATTCACTCTTCCATAATAAATTTTTGAGTCAAGCTAGTCCTCTAAATCTGTAAAAATAATAAAATATAAAATAATAAGCTAAATAATTTAGTAAGTAATATATTCTTTGTTCAAATAAATCAAATAATAATAATATATTAAAAAATAAATATGCAAAGTTTATCAATTTAAACATATAACATTAATCAAAATAAGATCCATGTGAACTCAGTCTTTTCAAATTTATTTTTATTCATAAATCAATTTCATTCCAAATATTCAGTTCACCTCGATAGCCATGAACTATGGCCATACTTATATCCTATGGCTAGACCAGATGAGCTCAGAATATATTAAGTGCCAATGTATAACCCCCATTATAGGATATCAGTATATCAACACATAATTTCTATTGGTAGGATATCGATATATCAGTACATAACTCCCACTAATAGGATGTTGACATACTAGCGTAAACCTTTATTGACAAGATGTCGATGTACCAGTGCACAACCCCAACTGACAGGATATTGATATACTAGCGCACAACCCTCACTGACAGAGTATCGATGCACCAGCGTACAACCTCCACTCATAGGATATCGATGTCTAGTGCAAAATCTCCACTAGCAGGATGGTGATGCACTAATGCACAACCTCCACTAGCAAGATATTGATGTACCAGTGCATAACCTCTACTGACAGGATATCGATGTGCCAACATATAATCTTTATTGGTAGGATTTTGATATATAGTCAGGTTGTGAGTTAAAATCCATCTTGATTTAAATCTCTTTTAAATAAAATAATTTCATATTTCAATCAAACAATATAATCAAAATCAATTGATCACAACTCCATAATGAAATCAATGCCTATGATAATGTATCAATAGTATTCTATAATAGATTTAACAAATAAATATCATGCTTTATATTCACAAATCATAAATAATACAATTCAAAATTCAATGATATAAATACTATATATTTTTATCAGTAAATCTAAAAAAAGAGTTACATCACTTATCTTATGAGCAAACCTAATTAACAAGTTAAATTAGCTCTAAGAATCTTTCTTGGATCTGTTACCCTTGTATCGTAAATGTGTGCATCTTGTTGTATAAGAGCATTGACCCTTCCTTGGGTTTGAGATTATAGGCTTCCATCCTTATCTTATTTAGCTACCAAGGTAGGTCAATTCTCTACTCTTTATATGCAATCAGCTATTTTGTGATATTTTTTACCACAACCAAAGTATGCACCAATATTCTAATAGTAATCACTTACTACATGATTTCCACCACATCAAAAATACTTAACATTATTAGTCGATCCATAATTGTCACTCACTAATCTCTTATTTGAACCTCTAATATATTTAATATTCTATCCTTAGGATTCATTCGATGTATTTTTTTTCTTTTGATTCCTTTTTTTTTCTATACATTTCTCATTAACTTCTCTTTCAATTATCAGTGCTTTATTTACCACACCTGCATAAATAGTTGATTTATATAGCACCACTTGTTTTTTAATTTTTATCCTCAAGCCTATCTCAAATTGATGTAGTCGATCATATTTATTCTCGACCAACCTCACAACAAATTTGATAAGCTCTACAAATATAGCTTCATATTATGCAATTGTCATATTTTTTATTTTAATTAAATAAATTCATGTTCTTTCTGAATCTTTACACTCCAAAAAAAAAATTGATCATAAAACATCCTTCAAAATCTTTTTCAGATGAGTTGTTCCCTATCTTATTCATATTTATGTTGTAGTCTTTGCCACAAATTAAACTTCTCACCTTACAACATATATGATGTATACAAAATCTTTTCATCATCATGATATCTCATAATAGCAAATGTTTTCTCCATCTTTATAAGCTAGCTCTCAATTTCTAAAGGTTCTATAGTCCCCATGAAAGTCGATGGAGATAACTTCTTAAATTCTATAATATTACTCCATTGCTCTGCCTTCTCTCCACATCACTATGGTAGTAGTGTTTTTTGTTGCATTGGTTAAATTGCAGTAACTATTGCTGTAATTATTGTTACAATTGCACCAAGTCGACCAAGGTCTACATTATTTGGGCTATGTTTGGTTCTTCCTACTCTATTTGGGTGTTTCTAATAAAATCAATGACTTCTTACTGAAGGAAGCTACCAACTTGTTATGGAGTACCACTATCATATTGGTTTGTTGTCTCTCTAACAACAACCTTGGGCAGCCCTTTTTATCCAATGTGGAGCCATCTTAATTTTTCATGAACAATGAGCTTTTCAAAATTTTTTTTCAAACCTAATATCCAAAATTATACTTTTATCAAACTTTGATCATAATTATTTTGAAATAAAAATCTTAAATCCTCATAAAACTAGTTATGCAATAATAACTGACATCTAGCCAGTTTAATCTAGAGCATCAAATCAATCAATTATAAATCAAGGATCATACTAGAATGCTAGGATGCAATCAATAATTGACAATAAATTTTTGTAATGCTCGACTTGATCAAGGTTATCTTGGCATAAGGTTTACCCCTTATGTTGGAAAGGTTGTCCTATATTGATGCTGATCCCTAATTGAAAAAAATATTTTCATATTTAGATATAATCTTTGATGAATATATATATGATATATTTGATCATATTTAGATCTGATTTTATATTTATGTATGAGATACATATATTGTTAGTTTAGATTTGAAAATAGTTTTGACATCTAAGCTACCTCATATTCATAACGCACTTAATTAAAGATCTAAAAATATGAATTAAAGATTTAAAATTAAGTATTAAGGATCTCAAATTGAGAATTTAAAATCTTAATCTTATGCATAAAATATGAGGGTTTGGACTTGGGTAGTTCAATTAGGTCTAGTAATTTGATTACTTTTGGATAATCGATTAGTACATGATAGTGCTCAATCAAGATGAGTGGTTGATCCAATCTAATCAAAAATTGATTAGAATTAGGTTAAGAGTGCTTGAGATCAATTCAATAATTATAGATTAGTCACATCGATTAACAGTCATATATTGAATCGATTAACTCAAAGACCTGATTTGGCTTAATTGCTCAAGCCTGAGTTACATAAGCTAATCTATTCGAAATTGATTGACCTATTGGTGTCTAAGAAAAATATTTTGGTTCGACCTAAAGAGAGGTGGTTACTTAATTGATTTCGTTTACTGATCTGATCAATTTATTAGTATCTAAGAAAAGCAACAAGGAGATCCCCATCGATCTTGCATTTATCTGGCCAATTTGATCGATTAATCTTGATGTGGTTGCTTGATGATTCGAGCTAGCCCACACTCTTAAGATTAGTCATAATAGTTATGACTAATTAAAATGAGATCTAAATTCAAACCTTCCTATAAATATTAAGTCTAAAAATCTTCCATCGTTGTAGATGTGCAGGGGTCCTATTGGTGTTGATTGTTTTCGATTGATCACAGTGTTCAATTGTATCAAAAATACTCAACCACTCTATTAGCAAAGAGTTACTCGAGGGTGAGGATGGCGTTAGACCTAATAACTATTAGGTGAAGGACCTCATAACTGCTTCACACCTACTTGTGATGGTAGGTCCGACTTAACTAAGAAGTGTGGTCAATAATTGTTAGGTGAGCCCATATGACTTAGAGATCGAGTCGCTGCAATATGCTTGAGAAGCATTGGATAAGAGTTATCCATCTATTGATCAAGTATGCCACCAATAATTGTTAGGTGAGATGCATACAAATCAGTGAGATTGTAGTTGTTGGGAATAGTATCCCAAAGCCAATCGTCAGCCTGTTGACGGTTGTACTCATTTTTGTATTTGTACATGAATTATGAATTAATAAAAATTATTTTAATATTTTTCATCATAAAATATTTCATCTTCTAATGAACTCCTATGTTGTGGTGAAGTCCTTAGGACTATTTAGACTCAACAAAGGAGGATTTATCGTTTAGTCCTTAAATCTGTTCGTGATCAAATGATACATTGTTACCAAGGACGACAACGTTTATCAAGCATAGGTCGTTGTGTGCCATATAGGTTGGTTGTCCTCTTAACCAATGAGTGTGGAGACACTGGTATGGCATACAGGTGAGATGTAAGGGTACATCTGCACTGAACGTGATCAACTTTGGAGCTATTTCTGCTGTCAAGATTTGCTCCGATGGAATATGGGTATAAATATCCCTCCGACCTGAGACCGCCATGGTGACTTGCAAGTAACTCACTGCACTTAAGCACTGGACTACCTGAATTTTTAATTCAGTGACGGAAGGTTGCTGGGTGTAGTCAAGTACTTGATTTGTCAGTGCATGTGTCAAGATGGGATTGACCACTCCAATTTAGGAGCTGTGTACAGTCATATTTTAATTTAGCAAAATCTTGGCCAGGATAGTCCTTGTGAGGAGTCACAGGACTGTTTGAGTTGAGCACGATTCGGATGATTTGATCAGGGTTGACAGTTTAACCCTGAGTCATCCTAAACACAGGGGTCAAAAGGATGAATTATACAGTAACCATATTCATGTAAGTTCTGAGTGTTGTGATTATGACTCTTCGACCTATCCGAACATCAAGTAACATTGCTAGATGGTCACTTCGATTAGTACAGAAATTGGTTCCTGTGCTATCGGCTTAGGTTCGAACCTGTGGGGTCACACACATTAGAAGTTCCTATCTGATCTGATAGCTGATGAAGAGTCTTAATGCTCGTGGACTATGAGTCCTACGTGTCTGGGACTCTATGATCAAGAATCAAGATTCTTTGATCACGAGTCCCACACATTTTGGGTACCAGGGTCAAGAGTCCCACTGGTTTGGGACTCTTCGATCAGGGTTACATATCGATGAATTCTGATGTTCGATTACCCATCGAATTTGGACTCAATATTTATGAGAGATTTTATTAGTGATTTGATCACTAATTAACTTAATTTGATTGAGTAATTATTTTTGGATCAAGTCCAATTGAATTGGATTCAGTTGGGTTTGACCCGATTAGGTTAAGAGTTGACCTAATCGTCGAGATGGTTTGGTCCCTGATTTGATCAGGGGTTGGGCTTAGTCAATTTTTGATTTGATTAGGATTTTATTGAGTCTAATTAAGCCTAATTAAGTTGGATTTAAATTATTCTAATTGGACTTAACTTATTTGGTTCAATTAGGTTGGTTTAAACATTGAAACCACCTTGACCCAATCTCCATGTGCCACCTCACTTCCATTGCACCCATTTGAATTCATGAGAAGGAACTTCTCATGAATTTTTTCTCATGCCAAGCCCTCTCCACGCCCCACTTTAATATACCAAATGAATGGATAAGGATGATTGGTTGGCCATTCAAATTCAAAATAAAGTTTGAATTTGAATGGGCAATCAATCTTTGCGCCTTATCCCTTTTTTAACGTCCCATTTATTACATGAGAAAAATATTTCTCATGAAATCACTCCATGCACAATTTAATCCATGCCTCACGCTTTTAGTGGATAAGGGATGAGTTGGTGTCCATTTAAATTCAAAATTTGATTTGAATTCAAATGTGTAATTACTGATCTTTATCCTTTCTTTTGGATAAGACGTTTGAGGTTGTTATAAAAGGAGGAGAGAGTGGGGCGTGTAAGAAGAAGAATATTTTTGGAGAAAAATTTTAGGGTGTGAGGAAGTCTTGTGCATGAGAAGGAAGTCCATATCCTTCCAAGAAAAAAAGAAAGAAAAGAAAGAAAAGTGGGTGCAAGGTTTCCAGTGAGTTCCCTAGAGTTTTAGCCTGGGGTTCGGGAAGTGAGAAAGTGAGCTACGAGTATCGTGAGCCCACAAAATTTTAGAGAGATCTTCAACATCCTCTCAAGCATATCTGTTGATGATCTAGAGCATCCAAAGAATCGACAGATATCAATCGAAGGAGTTCGATCAGCATCAACCGTCAAAAGGGCTCTACAACGAGCTAGCACTCGTGAGAAGTCGATCAGACCGAGAGCTTCATGTGGATGATCTACAGAGGCCAGACATGCTGTGTGACTATGTCACGATGATCAGATTCTTTCGACGATGATCAGATTGCAACAATCTACAACCCGCACAAAGGTATTGTGTTCTGAACGCATTACAGTAAAGTGTTTACTGTTCGAATTTGAATTTCAAATTTAAATGAATGCATGCTATATATCATATTTAGATCCTAGTGTAGGATAAATTTATATTAATTAATTAGATTAATTAATATTTTTCTACTATAAAATCATAATTTTGAAAAAATTTTAAAATTATCATTTTACCCCTGCACTGATTTTCCCCACAAATAGTATCAGAGCAGGTTCTTAGATATGATATATATATTTGCATGCATAGATTAAGTTATAATCTAAAAGTTTAAATTTAAAATTTAAAATTTAAATTTTGAAAGTTGTTCGAAATTCAAAATTCAAAAAAAAATTGAAATTCAAAATTTGAAATTTGAATTTTGAAATTTGAAATTTGAAATTCAAAATTCAAAATTCAAAAATTTAAAATTCAAAATTTGAAATTTGAAATTTGGTTGAAATTTTAAATTTAAAATTCAAAATTTGAAATTCAAAATTTGAAATTCAAAATTTGAAATTCAAAATTTAAAATTCAAAAATTTGAAATTTGAAATTTGAAATTTATTTGAAATTTAAAATTCAAAATTTAAAATTTAAAATTTGAAATTTAAAATTTGAAATTAGTATATTTAGATATACTTAATCCAAGTAGCAAGTAATTGAATTGGGTTGGTTGCCATGGTCGTCCGGTCATAGGAGAAAAGTAGGGTTTAAAGGCCCTCTCCTCCCATTCGATGGGGTCTCCTATGGTAGTTGGGGTGCCGCTGCAATTATATCCCATGCAGATGAAGTAGTGAAAGAAATTAATTGTATAGGTTCAATTATGAAATTTATCATGAATGTGTTAGATTAGATCTAAAAGAATATTCATGATTTATTTTGATTGAGTTATTTTCTGTTATGTAATTAGCAATAGGATTGCTATTTATGAAATATGCTGATCTATTTGTAAAATGAGTCAACATATTTGGTGAATAGAAAATAAAACCTTTCTAATTTGAAAATTATTTTTGAAATGCTAGACCCTGACCCATCACCCAAATACTTAATTAAAAGAATTAAGTGTTGTCTAGTAGGTCTAGAATTGTGAATTAAGACCTAAGACAATTGCATAAACTTGTGGGTCAATGGGTTAGATGGATTAGATCCATAATTCGGTTAGACCTAAGGTTAGCTTAAAGAAATGGACTAAATTAGAGTAATTGGTCAAATCTAATCAAAAGTTGAATTAGATTAGGTCAAGGATACTCTAAACTCAACTCCAATAGTTGTAGTTGAATGGGTCCAAGTCTTTAACTAGATCAAGATGGACTTAATTCATGGCTACGCGGTGGAACCCTATTTACTAAGTTGATCAAATTAAAACTAATGAATCGGTTGGTGTCTAAGGTAAGTTTGGCAGTTTGACCAGTGGTTTTTAAACGGGAGCTACTCGCAGTGATTCGATCTCTGTCGAGTTAATGGCTTATCCCCACCACTGATCTCACTTACCTGGCCAACCTGATGAATTAGGTTTTGATTAGATCACTTGGTGATTATGGCTCACCCATGTCATTAGGTAAATTAGTGTGACTGATTTAGGTGCTCCTAATGCCGACTTTAATTAAATTCTTTTTTAATCTGAGTTGGTGAAGCCAGTGGGAGGATTGAAATTGGCTGGATATTTTCTTCTCTTCGATTCTTTAATAAAATTCTCAAAATTATTAGGTCCCTAAAATGATTAAGTTATAGTGATAACTAAGTCATAGCCTCCTATTAAGTGAGTGATAATCAGTCTATTAGTTTAATAATCATTGGAGGCCTAAAGGCTTGGTGCTTATTGACTAATGGAATTATCATTCATAATATGATAATTTGGTTTGAGTCTTTCTGATGGTGGTCAGGTTGGCCGGCCAAAGTCGGGCCTGATCATTTATTGGTCCGATTCACAAAATCAAGTCATGTTAATGGTTGGACCTAACCAGATCTTTTCAATGGAGACCAAAGCCTACTGATTAGGTTCTGGGGCAAAATCAATTACTAGAAGTTGTTTAGAGAAATAACTGGTTATGAACCTACCCATAGATGCACATGGGTTAACCAATCAAAGTTGGGCTCGTGTGTAGTCTGTGTGGATTCTAGTACCCACTAAGGAATTAAAGTAATTTCTTGAATTGGAGGTTGAGGCTACCAGTTCATAAAAATACTGAGAGAAATTTTAGACTAAAGTCCAAGTCTTTAGTATTTATAATTTATGTACTAATAGAGGTCTGATTTTCCTTTATGTAGCTATGGCCACTACACTATCCCTTCAGTCATTATTAGATAATGACAAGCTCATGGGACCTAATTTCGATAGCTGGTATTGAAAATTAAAAATCATCTTTGAGCATGAGCGGATCTTTTATGTAGCAACAGATCCGGCACCTGAGGAGCCAGTCCCGAACGCTAGAGGGGTGGTCCGAGACACTTACTAGAAGTGGCTTAACGACTGCACCACCGTTCGGTGCAATATGCTGGCAGCAATGAATGATGAGTTCAGCCACAGGTTCGAGAATGCCCAGCCACAGGAGATGCTTCAAATGTTGAACGACTCTTTTGGCATGCCTGACGATGTTGAAAGACATAAAACTAGTTGTGCCATTTTCAATGCTCGGATGAGAGATGGAGCCTCAGTCACTGATCATGTACTGTACATGATCGAAATGATTGAGCGCTTAAGTAAACTGGGCTTTCCCCTACACGAGCAGCTCGGTAAGGATGCGATCCTTAATTCATTGCCCAAGTCCTTCCTCCCCTTCCTTACTCATTTTCGGATGACAAAGCCTGCAGTGAACTATCACGGCTTGTTGGGGTTACTGCAGAACTTTGAGAAGGATCACCAGCTCCATAAGGAGTCAGTGAATGTTGTGGGAGGGTCTTCTTCTGGTCGTCGACCCTTTAAGAAAGGGAAGAAGAAAAACAAGAAGAAGAAGAAGAATAAGAAGGTGCAGCTGCATGCTGGGACATCTGCACAGGGTCAGACCAAGAAGTGTAAGTCCGACCAGAGCCAGGCAGAGTGCTTCTTTTGCAAGAAGCAAGGGCACTGGAAGAGGAACTGTCCTCTATACATTGCCTCCTTGGACCCGAACAGACCGAAGAAAAAGCAAGGTACTTATATGATAACACCTTGTAACTTTTCCATTTGTGATACTACTGCCTGGGTATTGGATACCGGAAGCCCTTATCATATTTGCAATTCGATGCAGGGTTTGCAGGTCAGTAGGAGATTTGATGAAGGTGAGAGATTCCTGAATGTTAGAGATGGAAGCAAAGTTCCAGTTCTAGCATTAAGAATCATGAACCTTGTAATCAATTCTCGAAACATAATTCTGAGTGAATGTCACTATTGTCCAAGTTTTTTATTAAATATTATTTCTGTAGGCCTTTTGGCCATGAACGGTTATCAATTTTTAATAAAAGAAAATATTTGCAATATCATTTTGAATGGTGTTACAATATTTGTTGGACAACTTAATAATGAAATTTACTTTCTATCACAACCTGTTAATGTGGTTCAAACCTCCAGTAAATGCCCTAGAATAGATAATGTGTCAGAAGTCTACCTTTGGGACTGCAGGCTAGGTCATATCAATAAGAACAGGATAAATAGATTGGCTCAAGAAGGAATTCTAGAAGTAGGTGATTGTGAATCACTTCCAACCTGTGAGTCCTGTCTTCTTGGTAAAATGACCAAATCACCTTTTACTGGAAAAGGTGAGCGAGCTAGTGAACTCTTGGGTCTGGTATATTCTGATGTATGTGGACCCATGAGCTCAAGTGCAAGAGGTGAATATTTCTACTTCATAACCTTCACAGATGACCTATCGAGGTATGGGTATGTCTATTTAATGAAGCATAAATCGGAGTCGTTTGAAATGTTCAAACTATTCTGAAATGAGGTAGAAAAATAAACTAGGAAGTTTATTAAAACTCTTCGATCTGATCGAGGAGGTGAATATCTTTCCAATGATTTTCTGACATATCTTGGGGAGAATGAGATTCACTCTCAGTGGACTCCTCCTGGAATACCACAACATAATGGTGTATCTGAAAGGAGGAATCGGATCTTGTTGGACATGGTTCGATCCATGATGGGGTTTGCTGGTCTACCGATCTCCCTCTGGAGATATGCGCTCGAATCGGCTTGTTACCTTCTAAATAGAGTTTCGAGTAAATCTGTAACCAAAATGCCATATGAGATATGGATAGGACGTAAGCCAGTACTCTCGCACCTTAGGGTTTGGGGGTGTCCGGCTTATGTTAAATGTTTAATTATGGATAAGCTTGGACCTAGGTCTGACAAGTGTAATTTTATAGGGTACCCAAAAGAGACCAAAGTGTATTACTTCTATCTAGCTGATGAGCAAAAAGTATTTGTCAGCCTTAATGCAATTTTTTTTAGAAAAAGAGTTCCTTGGTGAAGGGACTGTTGCCTCTAAGGTCGAACTTGATGAAGTTCGACAGGTGGAAAAACTGACACAAGTTGCTGAACCTGAATGGGATTTGGTTAGAACAGATCCGAAGCCCATTGTTCAAGCATCCTTAAGGCGATCTAGTAGAGTACCACGTCAACCGGATAGATACTATGGTTTCTTGGTCCGAAATGGTGATCCTATCGAACTTGATGAAAATGATGAGGATCCGATCACCTACATGGATGCAATGCAGAGACCTGACTCTGAGGAATGGCTAGATACCATGAAATTCGAAATGGAGTCCATGAAGGTCAACGATGTGTGGACATTGGTTGATCCACCCAAAGGAGTAAAATCTATAGGGTGTAAATGGATCTTCAAGAGGAAGAGAGGCGCAGACAGAAAGGTGGAAACCTATAAAGCCCGTTTGGTTGCCAAGAGATATTGTCAACATTATGGTATAGACTATGATGAGACATTTTCTCCTGTGGCAATGCTCAAATCCATTCGGATTATGCTTGTGATAGCTGCCCATCTGGACTATAAAATCTAGCAGATGGATGTGAAGATAACTTTTCTAAATGGAGAGCTGGATGAAGAGGTGTATATGATACAACCTGAAGGATTCACATCCACAGATGAGTCTAAGGTGTGCAGGCTACAGAGGTCCATTTATGGACTTAAACAGGCATCACGGAGTTGGAACATACATTTTGATAAGACGATCAAGACGTATGGCTTCGTTAAGAACGAAGAAGAGCCCTGCATTTATAAGTGGGCTAATGGTCCAGTAGTAGTATTTCTTGTATTGTATGTGGATGACATTCTCTTAATTGGGAATGATGTCCCTGCATTATAGGGAATAAAGATTTGACTGTCGTCACAGTTCTCCATGAAGGATCTGGGAGAAGCTTCCTACATCCTAGGGATGAGGATCTATAGGGATAGATCTAAAAAGTTGCTTGGTTTATCTCAGTCCACGTACATTGATACTATGCTGAAGAGGTTCAGCATGGAGAATTCCAAGAAAGGCTATCTTTCGATAGGCCATGGAATTTCTCTCTCGAAGAGGGATTGTCCGACAACACCTCAAGAGAGAGAGCATATGGGTAGGATTCTATATGCTTCGGCAGTGGGATCTATTATGTACGCCATGACATGTACACGACTAGATGTGGCATACTCACTAGGGGTAGTGAGTAGATACCAATCTGATCCAGGGGAGAATCACTGGAAGGTTGTTAAAACCATCCTGAAGTATTTAAGAAATACTAAGGATCAGTGGCTTGTTTATGGTGAATCAGACTTAATACTTACAGGATTTATAGACTCTAGTTTTCAGTCTGATCATGATGACAACAAAAGTGTATCGAAATTTATTTTTACCCTTAATGGTGGGGCTATCTGCTGGAAAAGTTTCAAGCAGCACACAGTGGCTGATTCAGTTTGTGAGGCAGAGTATGTCGCTGCATCAGATGCTGCCAAAGAAGTGGTGTGGCTGAAAAAATTCATCACCAAGCTCGGAGTAGCACCCTCCCTTGTTGGTCCAGTTCTGCTCTACTGTGACAGCTCTGGAGCCATTGCTCAGGCGAAGGAACCAAAGGCACACCAGCGGACGAAGCATATTCTGCACCGCTACCATCTCATCCAGAAAATTATGGATCGAGGTGACGTCGATCTTCAGAAGATTGATGGGAAGGAGAACCTGGCCGACCCATTCACTAAAGCCATTGCGGTAAAGGAGTTCGACAACTACAAGTCAAAGATGGGTATTAGATACTACACTGATTGGCTTTAGGCCAAGTGGGAGATTGTTGGGAATAGTGTCCCAAAGCCAATCGTCAGTCTGTTGATGGTTGTACTCATTTTTGTATTTGTATATGAATTATGAATTAATAAAAATTATTTTGGCATTTTTCATCACAAAATGTTTCATCTTCTAACGAACTCCTATGTTGTGGTGAAGTCCTTAGGACTATTTAGACTCGACAAAGGAGGATTTGTCATTTAGTCCTTAAATCTGTTCGCGACCAAATGATATGTTGTTATCAAGGACGACAATGTTTATCAAGCATAGGTCGTTGTGTGCCATATAGGTTGGTTGTCCTCTTAACCAATGAGTGTGGAGACACTGGTATGGCATACAGGTGAGATGTAAGGGTACATCTGCACTGAACGTGACCAACTCTGGAGCTATTTCTGTTGTCAAGATTTACTCCGATGGAATATGGGTATAAATATGCCTCCGACCTAAGACCGCCATGGTGACTTGCATGTAATTCACTGCACTTAGGCACTGGACTACCTGAATTTTTAATTCAGTGATGGAAGGTTGCTGGATGTAGCAAGTACTTGACTTGTCGGTGCGTGTGTCAAGATGGGATTGACCACTCCAGTTTAGGAGCTACGTACAGTCATGTTTTAATTTAGCAAAACCTTGGTCGGGTAGTCCTTTTGAGGAGTCACAGGATTGTTTGAGTTGAGAACGATTCGGATGATCTGATCAGGGTTGACAGTTTAACCTTGAGTCATCCTAAACACAGGGGTCAAAAGGATGAATTATACAGTAACTATATTCATGTAGGTTCTGAGTGTTGCGATTATGACTCTTCGACCTATCTGGACATCGGGTACCATTGCTAGATGGTCACTTCGATTAGTACAGAAATTAGTTCCTGTGCTACCGGCTTAGGTTCGAACCTGCGGGGTCACACACATTAGAGGTTCCTATCTGATCTGATGGCTGATGAAGAGTTCTAATACTCGTGGACTATGAGTCCTACATGTCTGGGACTCTGTGATCGAGAATCAAGATTCTCTGATTGTGAGTCCTACATATTTTGGGTACCAGGGTCAAGAGTCCCACTAGTTTGGGACTCTTCGATCAGGGTTACATATCGATAAATTCTGATGCTCGATTAGCCATCGGATTTGGACTCAATATTTATAAGAGATTTTATTAGTGATTTGATTGCTAATTAACTCAATTTGATTGAGTAATTATTTTTGGATCAAGTCCAATTGAATTGGATTCAGTTGGATTTGACCCGATTAGGTTAAGAGTTGACCTAATCATCGAGATGGTTTGGTCCCTGATTTGATCAGGGGTTGGGCTTAGTCAATTTCTAATTTGATTAAGATTTTATTGAGTCTAATTAAGCCTAATTAAGTTGGGTTTAAATTTATCTAATTGGACTTAACTTATTTGGTTCAATTAGGTTGGTTTAAATATTGAAACCACCTTGACCCAATCTCCATGCGCCACCTCACTTCCATTGCACCCATTTGAATTCATGAGAAGGAACTTCTTATGAATTTTTCCTCACGCCAAGCCCTCTCCATGCCCCACTTTAATGTGCCAAATGAATGGATAAGGATGATTGGTTGGCCATTCAAATTCAAAATAAAGTTTGAATTTGAATGGGCAATCAATCTTTGTGCCTTATCCCTTTTTTAACGCCCCATTTATTATATGAGAAAAATATTTCTCATGAAATCACTCCATGCATAATTTAAGCCATGCCTCACACCTTTAATGGATAAGGGATGAGTTGGTATCCATTTGAATTCAAAATTTGATTTATATTTCAAATGAGTAATTACTCATCTTTATCCTTTCTTTTGGATAAGACGTTTGAGGTTGTTATAAAAGGAGGAGAAGAGTGGGGCGTGTAAGAAGAAGAATATTTTTGGAGAAAAATTTTAGGACGTGAGGAAGTCTTGTGCGTGAGAAGGAAGTCCATATCCTTTCAAGAGAAAAAGAAAGAAAAGAAAGAAAAGTGGATGCAAGGTTTCTAGTGAGTTCCCTAGAGTTTTAGCCTGGGGTTCGAAAAGTGAGAAAGTGAGCTACGAGTATCGTGAGCCCACAAAATTTTAGGAAGATCTTCAACATCTTCTCAAATACGTCTGTTGATGTTCCGGAGCATCCGAAGAATTGATAGACATCGATCAAAGGAGTTCGATCAGCATCAGCCATCAAAAGGGCTCTACAATGAGCTAGCACTCGTGAGGAGTCGATCAGATCGAGAGCTTCATGTGGACGATCCACAGAGGCCAGACATGCTATGTGGCTACATCACGACGATCAGATTCTCTCGACGGTGATCAGATTGCGACGATCTACAACCCTCACAAAGGTATTATGTTCTGAACACATTACAGTAAAGTATTTACTATTCAAATTTAAATTTTAAATTTAAATAAATGTAGTTATATATCATATTTAGATCTTAGTGTAGTATAAATTTATATTAATTAATTAAATTAATTAATATTTTTTCACTGTAAAATCATAATTTTGAAAAAGTTTTAAAATTACCATTTTACCCCTGCACTGATTTTCCCCACAGTAGTATCCACTATAAATTTTGAGTCACATTAGGATTTTTGTTTCTTTACCCAGAGAGTATGAGAGATTCAAAAAATAGTGGAAGTCTATTTGATTCTTAAAGTCCCTAGATCAAATGAAATTAAATTACAAATATCTAACTTGAATCTCTACTCTTACAAATCAACAATATCAGCTTCAAATCTTTTAGCCTGAATTTTAGAGTCCAACCATTTGATTAGATTGAACTACAAGAACTAGATCAGAAACCTCAACATAGTATTGATCTCTGAGAAAATAGGGTATGTTCTTAACTAGGAACCCCTAGCCATGCCAAGCCGTCCAAGTGCTAACCAAAGGGCTGCAATGGATAAATGGATGAATGATGATAAGAGAGTAAAATGCTACATACTGCCTTGATGTCAAACAAGTTGCTAAGCCAGCATAAGTACATGCCTACTGTCAGGGCTATGATCACTCATATACAAGAGTTGTACAGTGAGCAAAGCTACATAGTACATTTTGAAGTGTCGAAGAGACTTTGTAATTCCAAGATACACGAAAGGCAGTTGGTTCATGATCATTATTTGGCAATGATCAAAGATCTTGAAGAGTTTGAGAAGCTAGGCATGAGCATGGAGAAGGAATTGCAAGTGGATCTGATCCTGCAATCCCTAATCAATCAAATAGTCAGTTTATCATAAACTACTATGTGAACAAAATTGATTGCACTTTATCTGAATTGATCAATATATTGATCACGACTGAAGAAAACTTGAAGAGTTCAAGGGGCAATAATCTTGTTGTGAAGCAGTCATGTTCCTCCAAGAGAAAGTCTACCTGAAAGAAGAAAAAAAAATTTGTAAAGAAACAGAAGAAGGAGAAAAAATCAAAGATGGACACTTCAAAGAAGGCTACGGTCAAAGAAAAGTGTTTCCACTATAATGTTGATGACCATTGGAAGTAAAATTATCCACTGTACCTAAAAATCTTGAAGTCTAAGAAGGGTGACACACCTTCGGAAGGTATGTCTAATACGCTCGTTATTGAATCTAACATAATAATTTTTTCTACTTCTAGTCGGATATTAGACTCTGGCTTGAGTGCTCACGTATGTACTTCTATGTAGGATCTGATAGAAAATAGAAGGTTGAAGAAAGGAGAAATAATCCTTCGAGTCAGAAATAGAGTAAAAATTATTACAGTCACCGTGGGGACCTACCCTTTTCGATTACCGTCAAGATTTAGATTAATTTTAAAAGATTATTATTATATACCTATAGCTAATAGAAATCTGATTTCTGTCTCTATGCTAGCACAAGAAGATTACATATTTAATTTCAATAAAGATCATTATTTGATTTATTTGAGAAATAAATTAATTACAAGTAGTGTTTTGATTGACAATCTTTATCACCTACATGTTGATATGTGTGAACATTAACGAACAAATAGTGAGTATTGTAGGGATCAAAAGGCCTAAAGATAATGTTAACTACAAGTATTTATGGCCCTCAGGCTTGGCCATATTGGAGAGCACGGGATAAACAAAATGAAAAAAGATGGTATCCTTGACTTGATTAATTTTGAGTCATATCCAGTTTGTGAATCCTACCTTCAAGAAAAAATGACTGTGGCTCTTTGTGGAACATAGGGAGAGGGCTATGGAGATACTTGCCCTGGTACACACTGATGTGTGTGGCCCATTCTTTGTGCAGATCAGGGGTGGTTATCAGTATTTCATATCTTTTATTGATGATTATTCATGGTATGGGTATGTATTTCTTATGAGATACAAGTCTGAAGTCTTTGAAAAGTTTAAAGAATTTAGACATAAAGTAGAAAAACAAACAGAAAAATTTTTTAAAGTTCTTCGATTAGATCGTAGAGAAAAATATTTAATAGAAAATTTTTATGTTATCTCAAGAAAAATAGTATAGTCTCTCAGTGGACTCCTCCTGGTATGTCTCAACTCAATGGAGTATCGAAAAGAAAAATAGGACCGTATTGGATACGATCCGATCCATGATGAGCTACACTGACTTATCCTTATTTCTTTGGAGACATGTCTTATTAACTGTAGCTTATCTATTAAATAGGATTTTCTCTAAATCTGTTCTTACCACACCATATAAGATATGGCACAGTAAGAAATGGAATCTTGGTTATCTCAAGATTTGTGTATGTTCTACTCATGTCAAAAGACAACAAGCAGATAAGTTAGAGATTAGATCTGTAAAAGCCCATTTTATAGGGTATCCAAAGGAATCAATGGGATACTACTTTTACTTTTCAAAAAATAAGAATGTGATTGTTAGTCAGAATGCCATATTCTTGAAAAAAAATAGTTTATCTAGTATCATGGTAGTGAGAGGCTAATTGAACTCTGTTGCTCCATGAATTGATTTTGATGATTACAAAATATTTGAGGGGATTACTAATGATTTTGGTTTGGAAAAAGATTTATTGTATTTCAGGGGCAAAATCATAATTTTATCAAGTTCTGATTCGAAAGTCTCAAGAGCAAGAACAGAAGATTTGTGATCTATTGGAGGCAATTTCATATTTTTTGGATGTATATTTTGAGAGAAAATTAAGTTTAAAGAAAAAGATCGACCCCTAGGTCGACCCCTATCAAAAGGGGCTGAACGGCATGCTATTTTTAACTGGCACACCCAAAAGAGATGATCCTAGGATCGACCTCTGTTGTTTGTGCAAGCTAAAGATTCAGAACAGTCACTTTCTATTCTGCGCCACAGAGATTGACCCCTGGGGTCGACCCCTGTGCAGGGGACGACCCTAGGGTCGACCCCTGTGACGAAAAATCTCCGTAACGACTAGTTTTCAGTCTATTTTGATCATATTTAATACTTATTTAAAGCTCTCCAATGGCTCTAAACCTGTCCAAATTTTTCTCTAGCATCTATTAAAGATATAAAGGCACTTAAAGGAGAGAAAAACATAAGAGATTCAAGCATTCATTTCAGTCCTAAGCAAAAAGCCCTCTTCAAGCAAAAGAAGCTTTTATTTCAAGTTTACCAACTCCTCAAGAGCTTATTCAAGTCTTCAACAACCTTGAAAAAAATTAGAAAAGCTTTTTTTTTATTGTGTAAAGTGTACTTAAAATTTTATTTGCTCATTAAAGGAGCTAAACTTGTATTTTTTTGTCATTAACTCTTATACTCTGTTTCTATCTTGATCTTTAGTTTTGGAAGGATTCCAAAACTTAGATAGATTGATCTGAATCTTGAATTGAATTGTATTGGGTTGGCTTGTATTCAAAAAATAAGTGTTCTAGCTTGGGATAGCTAGAGTCAGAGGTACCGACGTTGTATTCTTGTTGAATACGTTTTAGTGGATTTAAATTCTCAAGTAGGAGTTTCGGGAATGGATGTAGGTGTAAGTTTGGCATCGAACTACTATAAATCTTGATTATTTATGGTGTACTTATTTGCTCTCTATCTAAATTTCTTTATTTTCTTACATTCTTGCATCTCATTTCTACACTTTACTTAGATCACTTACTATATATAACTTGCTTATTATTACTTAATCCTTGTGGTTCTAAATTAATTTTAAAATTTTAAAAATCTAATTCACCCCCCCTCTTGGGTTACATAGCTGGGCAATAAGTGATATTAGAGCTCAGTGCTCTAGTCCTACTTTGATTTAACCATCAAAGAGCTAAAGATCTATGGCAACTCAAGTTGGTGCTTCACTAGCCGAGGGGCAGTTCACAAACCGACTTCTACTTTTCAATGGGTCAAACTACACCTATTGGAAAGCTTGGATGAAAATTTTTATTTAAGTACTTTACTATGATATGTGGAGTATCATACTTAATGGACCACACACACCCACTAAGATAATTGATGGTGTAGAATCAACCAAATTCGAAAGAGAATGGGATGAGGTTGACAAGAAAATAGCTCAACTCAATGCTAAAGTCATGAATATTTTATATTATGCTTTAGATGCTAATAAATTTAATCGTATTTCAACATGCATGTCGGCTAAGAAAATATGGGATAGATTAGAAGTAACACATGAAGGCACTAATCAAGTTAAGGAATCAAAAATTAACATGCTTGTGCATAAATATGAACTCTTTAAAATGGAGCATGATGAATCAATAACTGAAATATTTACTCATTTTATGGATATTATTAATGATCTAAAAAATCTTGGTAAGTCTTATTCTAACAACGATCTTGTGAGAAAGATTCTTAGATCTTTACCAAGGACTTGGGAGGCCAAAGTGACTGCAATCTAAGAAGCCAAAGATCTGAATGTTTTATCCTTGGAGGAGCTTCTAGGATCGCTAATGACACACGAGCTAAGCATGAAACAACATCAAGAAGAAGATGTCAAGAAGAAGAGGACAATCATCCTCAAATCCACTGCTCAACTCGATGAGAAATTCGATGAAACAGAAAATGAAAAGCAAGATGAAGAAATAGCCCTCATCACTAGAAAGTTTAAAAGATTTTTGAAGAAAAAAAAATAAGAGATGAGGAAGAGGCCACCTACAAAAGGAGAGCATAGCAAGGAAAAGGATAAGGAGCAGCCCCTTATTTATTATGAATGTAAGAAGCCGAGGCACTTTAGGTCCGAATGTCCACAACTTAAGAAGGGTCCCAAGAAGTATAAGAAAAAGGCTATGGTGGCTACATTGAGTGATAGTAATGAGTCAAGCTCCGAAGAAGAAGATTCACATGAACAAGCTAACTTGTACCTTATGGCACATGAAAATAAGATAAATGCTAAAACTCTTAATGACTTTACTTTTGAAGAACTTCAAGAAGTATTTTATGATCTAGTTGATGATCTAAAAAAGTTAGGGATAAAGAATAAAGAATTAAAATCAAAGAATCAATCTTTACTAAAAGAAAATAAGATTATTTTAAATAAAAAATTAGTCTTGATATAAGAAAATCTGAACTTGAAAAATAAAATTGCTAAGTTAAAACCTATGGTAGAAAAATGCACTCTAAGTTCAAATAAACTTCAAATGATACTTGATAATCAAAAGGTCATTTATGATAAAGCCGGTCTTAGCTACAACCCTTTAAAGAAATAAAATTTTTGGAAAAATATCTTTGTGAACTCATCAAACAATAAATTTTTAAATATTACTTACTTTAAATGTGGTAAAGTATGACACAAATTTTATACATATTTCTCTAGCAAATCTGAAAATTTTAATGTGAAAAAAATATGGGTTCCAAAAGGAACCATTGTGACTAACCAAAAAGGACCCAAAAAAATTTGGATACCTAAAGTCAAAACTTGATTTTTGTATATAGGTGTGTCTTGCATCCCAAGAAACAAATCAAAAATGGTATCTTGATAGCGGGTGCTCAAGACACATGACTGGTGATGAATCTCAATTTCATCACACTTGATGAAAAAGATGGAGGGATGGTCATCTTTGGAGACAATAGCAAAGAAAAGATTATCGGTATAGGTAACATTGGTATCACTCCCTCCAAGTATTTTAAAAATATTTTATTAGTAGATGGTTTGAAATATAATCTATTAAGCATTAGTCAATTCTGTGACAAGGGGTACAAAGTTATTTTTGAATCTTCATTATGTATAGTAACTAGTCCCAATAATGAAGGTATTAAATTTGTTGGGCATAGACATGGTAATATTTATATGGTAGATTTGAATAATCTTTTCAGGATAAACATGCAATACCTAGTAGCTTTGAATGCCAAAATTAATGAGACTAGTTGGCTTTGGCACCATAGGCTTGCACATATTAGCATGTATTCACTTTCAAAACTTATTAAAAAAAAATTGGTTATTGATTTACCTAAATTGAATTTTGAAAATGATAAAATTTATGATGCATGCTAACTAGGTAAACAAACAAAAATCTCATTCAAATCTAAAAGTATTGTTTCAACTTCTAGGCCATTAGAATTATTGCACATGGATTTATTTGGACCCACCAGAACTACTAGTTTAGGTTAAAAATGATATGACTTTGTAATTATTGATGATTTTTCTCATTTTATATAAATTTTTTTTTTGGCATATAAGGATGAAACTTTTTATGTGTTCTCAAAATTTTATCAAAAAGTTACTAATAAAAAAGTTTTTCAATTCAAAATATTTGAAGTGATCATGAAATTGAATTTGAAAATCAAAATTTTGAAAAGTTTTGTGATGAAAAAGGTATTGACCATAATATTTTAGCACCAAGGACACCCCAACAAAATGAGGTAGTAGAAAGAAAAAATAGAATCCTTAAAAAAATAGCCCGTACCATACTATGTGAAAGCAACCTCCCAAGATACTTTTGGACGGAAGCAATTAACATAGCATGTTATATTTTAAACCATGCTTTAATTAGACCAATTCTAAAGAAAATACCCTATGAGCTTTGGAAAGAAAGAAAATCAAATATTATATTTTTTCATATTTTTGGTTGTCGATGTTTTGTTTTAAACAATGGTAAAGAGAGATTAGAAAAATTTGATACAAAATTCGATGAAGCTATTTTTCTTGGTTACTCCTCTTCTAGCAAAGCTTTTAGGATTTTTAACAAAAGAACTTTAGTAGTAGAGGAGTCAATACATGTTTTTTTGATGAGACTAATGATCTTCCTTCAAGAAAGAGTGAAGGTATTGATGATGTAGATCCTCTTATAGAAGGGATGAAAGAGCTCACCCTAAAAGACTCAACAATTTAAAATGAAGAAGAACATAGAAACAAACAAGAGGATGAAGGTGAAGAACAATAAGAATAACCTTAAAGTACAAATGATCTACCCAAAGAATGGAGGTATGATCACAATCACCCCAAAAAATTAATCATTGATGATCCTACACATAGAATAAGAACTCATTCTTCACTTAGAGATGCATATAATTATTTTGCATTTGTTTCTCATTTTGAACCTAAAACCATAGATGAAGCTAAAAAAGATTATAATTGGATAAATACAATGCAAGAAGAACTTAATCAATTCAAAAGAAATAATGTATGGATTTTAGTATCAAGACCTAAAAATTATCCAGTAATTGCACAAAATGGGTATATAGGAATAAATTGGATGAACATAGAAATATAATTAAGAATAAAGCAAGATTGATTGCAAAGGGTTATAATCAAGAAGAGAAAATTGATTTTGATGAGACCTTTGCACCTATTACTAGATTAGAAGCAATTAGGCTTTTACTTGCATATACATGCTTTATGAATTTTAAGTTATTCCAAATGGATGTCAAAAATACTTTTCTAAATGGTTATATTGCTGAAGAAGTATATGTAGAACAACCCTCTGATTTTGAAAATTATACTTTTTCTAATCATATTTTCAAATTAAATAAAGTATTATATGGTTTCAAACACCTAGGGCTTGGTATGAAAGGTTAACTAAATTCTTGCTTAATAATGATTTTTTAAGAAGAAATGTAGATACAATCCTTTTCATTAAAAGAAATCATGATGATATCTTAGTTATACAAATATACAATGATGACATTATATTTGGGTCTACTAATGAAACTCTTTGTCAAGATTTTGCTAAGCTCATGCAGGGGGAGTTCGAGATGAGCATGATGGGAGAACTTACATTCTTCCTCAGACTCTAAATCAAACAAACAAAGGAAGGGATCTCCATCATCCAAAGCAAGTACACAAGAGAACTACTCAAAAGATTTAGAATGGAGGGCTCCAAAGCAATTGGTACCTCCATGAGCCCATCATGTAAGCTTGACAAGGATGAAGGAGATAAAAATATAGACTCAAAATTTTATAGAGGTATGATTGATTCTTTATTATATTTAACTGCTAGTAGATCAGATATTATGTTTAGTATTTATCTACGTGCTAACTTTCAATCAAATCTAAAAGAATCACATTTAAATATAGTTAAACTTTTTTTAAATATTTAAAAAGTACACAAACTCTAAGATTATGATATTTTAAGGACTCATCAATTGACTTAATAGGATATTCAGATGTCGATTTTGCTGGATGTAGATTAGACAGAAAAAGTGATAGTGGAACTTACCAATTTCTAGGAGTTAACTTAATCTCTTGGTTTAGCAAGAAGTAAAATTCGATGGCACTGTCTACGACTGAGGCTGAATACATTACAGCTGAAAGTTGCTGTGCTCAAATCTTGTGGATAAGCAATAATTTGAGGATTTTGGCATCAAACTCAATAAGAATCCCATAAGATGTGATAACACTAGTGCTATTAATCTAACTAAAAATTCAATTCAGCACTCTAGATCAAAGCATATTGAAATTAGATATCATTTCATAAGAGAACATGTTCAAAATAATGATATAATTCTTGATTATGTATGTACTGAAAAATAATTGACTGACATCTTTACCAAGGCCTTAAGTGAAAATAGATTTTGTGAAATTAGGAGAGAACTAAGAATCTTTGATCCGTCAGCTTAAGTATCTTTTTAATTCCAAATTTTTTTTGCCAAAAATTTATTTAACCAAATTTTGGAGCTCAATTCTCATCTCTCCTTTCTTAAAAGCTCAAAACTATCCTTCATATGATCAATCTCTTAAATTGACACCCTTCTCTTAGTTTCAAATTTTTTCAAAATTTTTTCATCATTTTTTTTAAATTTTTCTAGCCATGAGTCGACCTCAGAGTCGACCCTAGGGTAAACTTGTAATTTTCATTAAAACCCATCGGGTGCTCTGTTTTATTGAGAAATCTTCGTTAGTTAAGCAGGCCGATCCTTTGCCTTTCATCTTCCTCATCCCACCGAACAAAAATACCCTCCCTCTTCACTCTCTCAATCGCAAAAAAAAATCTCTTAAAATCCCTCTTCCCATCGAGTTTTTCCCTTCAAATCGCCCCTTGAGGAACTAAATCTCTCTTCTTTTTCTTCTTCATTTGGGCAGATCAAGCTTACCCTAGCTTCAAACCCTCTTCTCCAAACCGGTGGTCTATCTCCTCAAAATTCTTATTTTTCCTCTAAAATTCTTTCCACTCTACCTCTCATTAGGTCTTCTCAGCTATTTGCAAGTCTCTCTTATCCGAAATTGCTCCCAAAATGAAGCTACCGCAGAGAAGAAAGTTTGCTTATGGGTTAGAGGAGGAAGTGCGTAGAAAAAGAATGGCAGCCGAGCCCTCTCCTACTCCAACCCCAGTTTCAGATCCTGCTCCAACTTCTTCACAGTCTCCACTTAGTCCAAGTAAGGTACCACTCTCCAATTGAAAAGTAGAATCTGAAAAGACTATAGATTTTAAGTTTTTTGAAAAAGAGAGGTTCTCAATTGGATCAAAAATTAAAAGTCAAGGATGGGAGTTTTATTGTCTATTGAAGGAAAATACTTATGTTGATTTGGTCAGAGAGTTCTATTTAAATTTAAGTTACTACAATAAACAGTAAAGTCTTTAATGAAAGGTGTTAACATTGTTCTTGATCTATTTCATTTGGGATAAATCTTGCACTTGTCTTGTGAAGGTTATACTCATATGGAGCTCCCAATCAAAAAAGAGGGACTAAGTGTTATTTTAGGGAGAGCATTTACTAAAATTTTAAATAAATTAGAAGCATGGATACTTTCAGTAGAGATGAGACTTTTGCATCACATGGTGACCAACTTTTTATCCCTAGGAGTGGCAGGCATGACCTCTTATCTAGTAGAGATATATGCATCATGTACCATGTGATCATCGAGACCCCCTTGAACCTTCCTACTCTGATGATTAAGGCCATGAGGGAGACCCTAAATAGGTCTAAGGCTCACCTGTCTTATGGTATGGCACTCACCTTGGTCTTTAGGAGGTTTGGAGTCTATTTTGAGGGGGAGACAGTCACCAGATTATCACATTCTGACACCATCAACTGCCATACACTGCACCGCATGGATTTTTCAAAGACTGATGGCGGTTGGTCGAAGGGTATTGAGGAGAGAGCAGAGGAGGAAGAAAAATTTTCACCTCCTCATGATCATAGAGCATCTCCTGATATTCAGTTCATGTCTGATCATGAGGCTGGTCCCTTAGAATCAGTGAGGAGAGATGCTTCTGTACCACAGTTAGGGAGCAAAGTTGATCCTTCAGTGATCAAACTTGCAGACGATCAGATTCAGTTGATTTTTCAACAGGTTGCTTCTATCTTATCCCAGCAGTTTGCCACCTCAGGTTTTACTCAAAGGATGATATCTCAGGCTGATCAGATCAGACTATGATCCCTCATGTCTCTATGTCTTTCAGATGCTTACAGCTCAGTCCGTATGACTGGAGGAGCTTGAGGGATGTATTCTGAGACTGATGAGCAGAGTTTCAGATTTGCAGAGGTAGATATTAGCCTTAGCCCATCCCCAGCCATAAGAGGACATCATGGAGGTCTCCAACCTATCTGCAAAGGCGGCTAGGCTTTGAGGTGTTTTGAAGAGTGGCTTTGATTTTTTGAGGAGAGAGATCAGGGACTCCAGTGAGGCTGTCTCTACTCAGATTGATACCCTGATGCAGTCCATGTCGAGAGCTTTGGAATAATTGGACACCATTGACTTGCTCTCCTAGCACAGCCCATATATTCCCAGGGTCCAAGACCTTCTCGCCCTTCTGCTCATGCCGGTACTTCTACCCGTGGCCGTGGCAGACATGGTCGAGGATGTGCCTGTGGCTTTGATCCTGAGTCTCCTCATCATATCTCTGACTCTTCTGATTTTGATGCCTCTAGCCATGATATTTATTAGATCTAGCATAGTTAGTCTTTTATGCCTAGGATCTAACTTATGGTCTTTGTATTTGTTAGCTGATGGACTCATGGATAGTTGTATTTTTTGTTACCCATGACTTTTGTATAGCTTATGTATTTTGACTTGACTCTAATGTATTGTGACACTTATGTATCTGATAACTCTTTAGTCATATTTTGGATATATATATATATGCTTTTAACTTCTATGAATGTCATTTGGATTGATTTTTATGAATGATATTAATTGAAATATCTTAATTATGTGATATGAAAAATACCTCATATATGTGCTATGAAATATTATGAATGGCAATATCTTCTATATGAGCAAATTGAAATATCCTTTATGATTGCTATAGTGAGGGGGAGTCTTTTTCATTTTTCTTTAAAAATCCCTTAAGATTTTAATTGATGTTGTCAAAAATGGAGAGTAGAGAAATAAAATTGGATAATAAGCAAATTTATCAAAGAAAATAATCTTATAAGATAAAAAAAATAATTTTATAAGTAATTTTTAAACTAATCTTCAAACTACTCATGATGTTCAAACTACTCATGATGTATTTTATTCAAATAATTGACTATAATGTTTAAGTGATGCATCTTCATAAATTTAAAATTCTTAATCAATACTTTATATATGTTATATTTTATTTTTGCTCAAGTATTTTGTCATCATCAAAAAGGAGAAGATTATTGCTCCATGAATTGATTTTGATGATTAAAAAATATTTGAGGGGGTTACTAATGATTTTGGCTTCAAAAATGATTTATTGTATTTAGGAGCAAAATCATAATTTTATCAAATTCTGATTCGAAAGTCTCAAGAGCAAGAACAGAAGATTTGTGATCTATTGGAGATAATTTTACATTCTTTGGATATATATTTTGAGAGAAAATCAAGTTTAAAGAAAAGGGTCGACCTCTAGGTCGACCCCTATCAAAAGGGACTGAATGGCTTGCTATTTTTGGCAGGCACACCTAAAGGGGATAATCCTAGGGTCGATCTCTGTTGTCTGTATAATTCAAAGATTCAGAACAGTCACTTTCTGTTATGCACCACAGAGGTCAACCCTTGTGCAAGAGACACCTAGGGTCAGCCTCTATGACGAAAAATCTTCGTTATGACTAGTTTTTAGCTCGTTTTGACCATATTTAATACTCATTTAAAGCTCTCCAACAGCTCTAAACCTGTCCAGATTTCTCTCTAGCATCTATTGAAGATATAAAGATACTTAAAGGAGGAAAAAACATAAGAGATTCAAGCATTCATTTCATCCCTAAGCAAAAAGCTCTCTTCAAGCAAAAAAAGCTTTCATTTCAAGTTCACCAACCCCTCAAGAGCTCATTCAAGTCTTCAACAATCTTGAAAAAAATCAGAAAAGCTTCTTCCTTATTGTATAAAGTATACTTAAAGTTTTATTTGCTCATTAAAAGAGCTAAACTTGTATTTCTTTATCATTAACTCTTATTCTTTGTTTCTGTCTTGATCTTTAGTTTTGAAAGGATTTCAAAATTTGGATAGGTTGATCTGAACCTTGAATCTGATTGTATTGGGTTGGCTTGTATCCAAAAAATAAGTGTTCTAGCTTAAGATAGCTAGAGTCGGAGGTACCAATATTGTATTCTTGTTGAATACGTTTTAGTAGATTTAAATTCTCAAGTAGGAGCTTGGGGAGTGGATGTAGGTGCAAGGTTGGCATTGAACTACTATAAACCTTGATTGTTTATGGTGTGCTTACTTATTTTCTATCTAAATTTTTTTATTTTCTTGCATTCTTGCATCTCATTTCTACACTTTGCTTAAATCACTTACTACATATAACTTGCTTATTATTACTTAATCCTTGTGGTTCTAAATTAACTTTAAAATTTTAAAAACTCAATTCATCCCCCCTCTTGGGTTGCATAGCTGGGCAACAAACTTAAAGAAAATGTCTGTAAAGAGCAACGAGCTATAGATCTGGTTGAACCCAATTACATTGAGCTAATAGATGTAGTATCTCCTCCACCTCATCAATCTAGTAGAGTCTTCCATCCTCCTAAAAGATACTTGGGTATGCTTACAAAGGATGTAGAAGAAATATTTCTCATTGGAGATAGTGGTCATGGGATGATCCTAAAACCTATGATGAGGCGATGTCTGACATTGACTCTGAGAAATGGTTAAGTGCTATGAAGTCAAAAATTGATTTAATGCACTCAAATCAAGTATAGATCTTCTTGGATCCACCTGAGGATATAGTACCCATTAGGTATAAATAGATCTACAAAAGAACAATAAGTGTGGATGGTAAGGTAGAGACCTACTAAGCTAGGTTTATGGCAAAGGGTTATAGTCAACACGAAGGTATTAATTATCAGGATATCTTTTTGCTTGTAGTCATGCTTAAATTCATCCATATACTGCTTGCCATTATAACTTTTCATGATTATGAAATCTGACAAATGGATGTAAAAATAGTCTTCTTAAATAGATATCTTAAAGAAGATATCTAAATGAAACTACCTTTAGATTTCACTTTCAGTGATGAAGATCATAAAGTCTGTAAGCTACAAAGATCCATTTATGGATTAAAGCAAGCATCTTAGAGTTAGAATATTCATTTTAATGATGCGATCAAATTATTTGATTTCATCAAGAATGAGAAGAAATCTTATGCATATAAAAAGATCAGCTGGAGTGCTGTGATATTTCTCATATTATACGTGGATGACATCTTCCTGATTGAAAATGATATTTTCATGCTGATCTCGATCAAAAGATGGTTTCCATAAAATTCTCTATGAAAGACCTAAGGAAAGCACCTATATTCTAAGAATAAAGATTTATAGAAATAGATCTAAAAGGATGCTTGATCTTTCACAGAAGATATACATAGAGGAAGTGCTAAAGAAGTTCAGTATAAAAACTCTAAGAGGAGACTTGTGTCCCTCAGACATGACATTCATCTCTCTAAGAAAATGCATCCTAGCACATCTGAAGAGATTGGTTGCATGAGCTGGATCTCTTATGCTTCGACTATAGGAAGTCTCATATATGCCATGTTCTGTATATGACCTATATAGTTCTTGCTGTGAGTGTCACGAATAGGTATCAGTCGAATCTAAGTGAAGAATACTAGATTGCTGTGAAGAATATCCTTAAGTACTTGAGAAGAACTAAGGATCTATTCTTGATCTTTGAAGGAGGATCTGAGTTGCGGGATGAAGGATACACTGATTCAGACTTATGTCTAATCCTGATGATAGAAGGTCTATATCAGGGTGTGTATTTCTGTGTAATAATGATTTGACTAGTTGGAAGAGTTTCAAGCAACCCATCATTGTGGATTCAACAATAAAAGCTGAGTACATCGCTGCATCAGAAGCAGCGAAGGAAGCCTTCTAGTACAAGAAGTTTGTTCTAGAACTTGAAGTGATGCTATCGATACCATCATCTTGTACTACAACAACAATGGCACCATAGCTCTCACTAAAGAGCCTAGGTCTCACCAGAAGTCCAAGCACATCGAGCGGTAGTTTCATATCATATGCGACTACCTTAAAAAAAATATCAAGATGTGAAGAGTAGACTCCATGGACAACATGGCAGACCCACTGATAAAACAGTTGAGCCAATAGAAGACGAAGCCCATCTTGAGAAAATGGATCTTAGGTATATGGCCAATTGGCTTTAAGTCAAGTGGGAGATTGTTAGATGTATGACTTGAAAAGTTAATTATTGGTTGACATAATATAATAATTTTAAGACATAAATTTGTAATTGATTTGTTTAAAATAATAAAATAGATAGGTTTTTATCCATTCTTGTTATTGTGTTCTTGAATCGTCTAGAAAATTAATGCTTAAGATATATATTCTTAAGAGTTGAGAATTTGAGACATGTATAATTAATTCCAAAATTACTTTCAATCATAAACCATCATAGGGATAGTGATTGATCCGGTTAGATTAGTGCATGATTTACTTTTATACGAGTCTTGAGTCTACAGTGTGAAAATACTAGAGTGATAGTGCAGGTAGTTGTTAGAGAATAATATGTTGAGAATTATATCATAAAGCTAATTATCTATCTATAGATGATTGTTAATTGTATATGAATTATATTAATTATTTGACAGTTCATCATAATTTACATCTTTCCTAAAGAACTTTTATATTATGATGAAGTCCTTAGAACTATATATAATTGATAAAGGAGGATTTATTGAATAGTTCTTAAATATGTTTGCAACCAAATAATACATTATTAATAAGGATGATAACATTTATCAAGAATACATCGTCGTGTGCCATATGGGTTGGTTGTCCTCATAACCAAAGAGTGTGAAGATACTTGCATGGCATGCAGGTAAAATATAGAAGTATATTTCACTAAACTTGACCCAACTATAAAGCACTCTGCTGTCAAGAGTAGCTCGTGAAGGATATGGGAATAAGTATTTCTCCGACTTGAGATCACCACGATTACTTATAAATTACTCACTATACTTTGATATCAGACATCTATATTTCTAATATAGTAATAAAAGATTTTTGAGTACAGTCAAGTACTTGCAAAGTCAATGTGTAAGTCAAGATGGGATTGATCACTCCAAGTTATTGGAGAAAATACTTCAATATTTTTTAATTTAATAAAATCTAGGTCAGGATAATTCTTGTGAGGAGTCATAGGATTTAAAAGATTGAGATACAAAGTGGATGAATTGATTAAGAGTTGACAGTTTAACTCTGAAGTCATCCGGAGCATTAAGGGTCAAAGAGATGAATTATACAGTAACCATATGCCATAAGGTTCTTGAATGTTGCTTTGTGATAATTTGACCTATCCGAATGTCGAGTATCATTACTAGATGGTCACTTCGATTGGTATAAAAATTTATTTATATGTTACCAATTTAGTGTTTGAACCGATGGGGTCACACACAAAAGAGATTTCTGTCTGATCAAATGGCTGATCAATGATTATGAATCATTCAAGGGTGTAACTGTTAATATGATTGATGATTAACCTCATGCAAAGATTGTGATAGAATAATTTACTAATAGTTAGTGAATTATAGAAGGATGAATTAGTAATTAGATTACTGATTAGCTTAATTTAATTGAGCATTAAGATTTGGATCAAATCTAATTGATTTGGATTCGATTAGGTTTGACCCAGTTAGATAATGAGATGACCTAATCACTAAGAGAGATTAATTTTTGATTTGATCAGGACTTGGATTTAATTATTTTCTAATTAGACTAGAATCTAATTAAATTTCTAATTGGATTAGAAATTTTTTTATCTTTAGGTGTGTTGGTGCAAAAATCCGCTTGAGCCGGAGAAGCTGGAGTCGGGGAAGCCGCGGTCGCCGTCGGGACCTACAAGGGAAGTCTAAACCGGAGGTGGGGTTACTCCGGCAAGACCCTCCGACGCTCAAGTCAGTTCTCTGCCTCAACAAGAATGGAGTGCTCGAACGGAGAATTTAGCAGAGTTTTGAGATAAAGAAAATGAGCTTAAAGAATAACGTATCTGGGTCTCCCTTTTATAGGCGGAGGAGGCAACAGATTGATGGCGACGTTTGTAACCGCCTGGTAGTGGGCCGCCCATTGTCAGGGGAATTGATTGCGAAAGATGGTGGAGCAGACACGTGGCCGTCACCGCGGCCCGCCACGTGGAATCTGTTATGAGGGGTGGAGCAGCGTCCGTTGTCGTGACTTGCCAGCGGATAGGAGAATTGCATGGTATCCGTCGCAGGAGGTGGAGCAGGTTCATGGCCATTATTGTGGCCTACCAGGGGATAGTGGAGCTGTGCGAAATCTGCCACAGGAAGTGGAGCAGGGTGGCGATGGTTACTGTGGCCTGTCAGGGAATGATGGAACTACGCGGAGTCCGCCACAGGAAGTGGAGCAGGGTCGTGGTTGTTTTGGTGGCCTGTCAGGGGGCGTGGATCTGTCGATTGAAGCTTGGCAGCGGCCGGAGCCCAGTTCTGTTGAGGTCCGGGAGAGGTCCTCCTGGTAGTTGGGGTCGTGGGTGGAGCCCTACTCCCGGGGGAGTCCGGGCAGAACCCTCTCGGGGCCGAAGTTGCGGGCGGAACCCGGCTCTTGTAGGAGTCCGGGCGGAGTCTGCTTGCGGCTGTATTCGTTGGCGTCGGAGATGAAGCTCGGCTCCCTTAAGAGTACGGGCGAAGTCCTCCTGCAATTTAAAATTAAAGGCGAAGTCCGGCTCTCGTAGGAGTCCGGATGGAGCTTACCAGCAGTTGATACTGAGAGCGGAGCCCGGCTCCCGTAGGAATCCGGGCGGAGCTGCGCTGCTGTCGGCGGTGGAGCCCGGCTCCCGTAGGAGTCGGGGCGGAGATGCGTCGCTGTCGGCGGTGGAGCCCGGCTCCCGTAGGGGTCCGGGCGGAGCTGCGCTTGCTGTCGGCGGTGGAGCCCGGCTCCCGTAGGAGTCCGGCGGAGCTGCGCTGCAATCAAGTTAAAGGTGAAGTCCGGCTCCCGTAGGGGTCCGGACGAAGCTTACCAGCAGCTGATATTGAGGTCGGAGCCCGGCTCCCGTAGGAGTCCGGGCGGAGCTGTACTGCTATCGATGGCAGAGCCCGGCTCCCGTAGGAGTCCGGGCGGATCTACGCTGATGTCGGCGGTGGAGCCAAGCTCCCGTAGGAGCCCGGCGGAGCTGTGCTGATGTCGGCGGTGGAGCCCGGCTCCCGTAGGAGTTCGGGCGGGGCTGTGCTGCTCGAAGTCGGTGGTGGAGCCCGACTCCCGTAGGAGTCCGGGCGGAGCTGCACTGCAATCAAAGTTAAAGGTGAAGTCCGGCTCCCGTAGGGGTCCGGACGAAGCTTACCAGCAGCTGATATTGAGGTCGGAGCCCGACTCCCGTAGGAGTCCGGGCGGAGCTGTACTGCTATCGATGGCCGAGCCCTGCTCCCGTAGGAGTCCGGGTGGATCTACGCTGATGTCGGCGGTGGAGCCCAGCTCCCGTAGGAGCCCGGGCGGAGCTGTGCTGATGTCGGCGGTGGAGCCCGGCTCCCGTAGGAGTCCGGGCGGGGCTGTGCTGCTCGAAGTCGGTGGTGGAGCCCGGCTCCCGTAGGAGTCCGGGCGGAGCTGCGCTGCAATCAAAGTTAAAGGTGAAGTCCGACTCCCGTAGGGGTCCGGACGAAGCTTACCAGCAGCTGATATTGAGGTCGGAGCCCGGCTCCCGTAGGAGTCCGGGCGGAGCTGTACTGCTATCGATGGCCGAGCCCGGCTCCCGTAGGAGTCCGGGCGGATCTACGCTGATGTCGGCGGTGGAGCCCAGCTCCCGTAGGAGCCCGGGCGGAGCTGTGCTGATGTCGGCGGTGGAGCCCGGCTCCCGTAGGAGTCCGGGCGGGGCTGTGCTGCTCGAAGTCGGTGGTGGAGTCCGGCTCCCATAGGAGTCCGGGCGGAGCTATGCTGCAATCAAAGTTAAAGGTGAAGTCCGACTCCCGTAGGGGTCCGGACGAAGCTTACCAGCAGCTGATATTGAGGTCGGAGCCCGGCTCCCGTAGGAGTCCGGGCGGAGCTGTACTGCTATCGATGGCGGAGCCCGGCTCCCGTAGGAGTTCGGGCGGATCTACGCTGATGTCGGCGGTGGAGCCCAGCTCCCGTAGGAGCCCGGGCGGAGCTGTGCTGATATCGGCGGTGGAGCCCGGCTCCCGTAGGAGTCCGGGCGGGGCTGTGCTGCTCGAAGTCGGTGGTGGAGCCCGGCTCCCGTAGGAGTCCGGGCGGAGCTGCGCTGCAATCAAAGTTAAAGGTGAAGTCCGGCTCCCGTAGGGGTCCGGACGAAGCTTACCAGCAGCTGATATTGAGGTCGGAGCCCGGCTCCCGTAGGAGTCCGGGCAGAGCTGTACTGCTATCGATGGCGGAGCCCGGCTCCCGTAGGAGTCCGGGCGGATCTACGCTGATGTCGGCGGTGGAGCCCAGCTCCCATAGGAGCCCGGGCGGAGCTGTGCTGATGTCGGTGGTGGAGCCCGGCTCCCGTAGGAGTCTGGGCGGGGCTGTGCTGCTCGAAGTCGGTGGTGGAGCCTGGCTCCCATAGGAGTCCGGGCGGAGCTGCGCTGCAATCAAAGTTAAAGGTGAAGTCCGGCTCCCGTAGGGGTCCGGACGAAGCTTACCAGCAGCTGATATTGAGGTCGGAGCCCGGCTCCCGTAGGTGTCCGGGCGGAGCTGTACTGCTATCGATGGCGGAGCCCGGCTCCCGTAGGAGTCCGGGCGGATCTACGCTGATGTCGGCGGTAGAGCCCTGCTCCCGTAGGAGCCCGGGCGGAGCTGTGCTGATGTCGACGGTGGAGCCCGGCTCCCGTAGAAGTCCGGGCGGGGCTGTGCTGCTCGAAGTTGATTCCGTCGAGGATTTCGGCTGTGGGTATTTTATACCCAACAAGGTGTAACCAATTTCTAAATTGGTTAGGAATCAATTAAGTACCAAAAGGAGGAGTCCTAATCTACTTGGACTCTCTCTCTCCTTTGGCTGCCCCATGAGAAACCGCCTACATTTTCATGCACATTTTATTTTTGCGTGTGATTTCTTCATGCAAAAGTGGTTGTCACCCCTTCTCTTCTCAATGCTAGATTTGGATAAAAATTAGTTGGTTTTTGGTTCAAATTTGATTTGAATTGGTTTCCTTATCTTGATGAGATTTGTTCTCATCCAAACACCTTGCTGCCACCGATTAAAAGGTTTTTCTTTTTGTGCAACAAAACTAAGAAAAGAAAAGATTTCATGCTGAGAAACCTTTCTCACCATGAATAACAAAGTGGGGGCATGAGGAAAATTGAGAGGGGTGGTGGGTTTTCTTGGAGCATGAGAAAAAAGAGGAGAGGGTCTCCTCTTATGCGCTTTTGTGTGTGAGAACTCTAGGGTTTCTTCTTAGGATTTTGAGAAGAGAGAAAAGTGAGAAGAGAGTTCTCATCTTCATCCTCTTCCATCACCTAATCCTCCTCCTAAATATGCTTTTTCATCCTCTAAAAAAGTTTGTGTGAATCGATGAAGAAGAGCAATCAGCCATCAGGAGGGATCTCTGTAAGAGAGCTAGCACTCTAGGGAGATCATCGATCATCGAACCTCTGATTGGATCCGAAGCGTCGTGTAGATACTTATAGAGATCGGATATCTGTGCAGCTACCACGCAACTGAAAGAACCTCTAATCCACGAAAATCGACTATAGTGAATTTCAACCCGCACTCAGGTATAGAGATCCTATCTGTATTTCATGGTAGATGTGATCTACAATCTTATTGATATGATCAATAGTATTTAAATTTCAGATCATGTATATTTATGTTATGTCATCGTTCCTATTCTAGGTGGTTTTTAGATTAAATCTAGTGCATGGTAGATTAACTTGTTTAATCTAGTATGTTCCGCTGCTCTCATTTCAAAAAAGTTTTGAAAATCATGCATGAAACCACCTACCATTTCCATCAAATACTATCAGAGCCAGATTTGATTGACATGAACATATGTTCATTTAGATCTAATATAAATCTATTTTTGAACAGATTTTTCATGCTTTTTGATCTGAATGTGAATTACAAATCTGGTAAGGTTTATGCGTGCAGATTTTTAAATCTGTTTTTTGCCAGATTTTAATTATGAAATCAGATCTAATTTCAATCTGATTTCTTTAAATTTTTGATCTGATTTTGATCAGGTCTTAATGAATAGAAATCAGATCTGATTTTGTAGTTTTTCTGCAAAATTTTTGGATCTGTTTTGAATTGATTTCCAAATCTAATTTAGAACCGATTTTTCAAGAAGATTCAAATCTGTTTTGAACAGATTTTTCAAGTGTTTAAATCTATTTTTGAACAGATTATTAGATCTATTTTGAATAGATTTTTTAAATATTTTCGGATCTATTTTTGAACAGAATTTTCAGACCCGTTTTGAACGGGTTTTTGGTCCTGTTTTGAACAGAACTTCTTGGAATTATAGTCCTGTTTTAACCAGATTTTAATTCATGTTTAGATCTAATTTTGAATAGATTACCATGCATATTTAGATCTGAAATAAATGATTCATGTGATGTATAAAATTTAGGTTCAGATCTGAATTATTTATGGTAATGTTTTGTTATGATCTAATAGGATTAGATGCATAATCCTTTTGTTATGATCTAATAAGATTAGATGCATCATTCTGAATTCTATGCATATATGATATGTAGTATAAAATTTTTCTTAGTAGTCTAGTACTTGGATTGGGTTGATCACTATGGCCATCCGATCATAAGAGGAAGAAGAGATCAAAGTCTCTCTTTTGCTCATTTGATGGGTTCTCTTATGGCGTGTAGGGGTACCGCATGTGATTATATCTCATGAAGAAGAACCACGAATAGAAATTATTTATGTTTCATGTTTTAGATTTAGATTCTATGATACATATGTTAGATATGTGGTTTTGATTTATTTTTGATCTAAAATTTATATATATGATATATATGTTTTGTAGAATTTAGATCTAAAACTTAATTTCTGCAAAACCCTAGATTCAAAACCCTAGGATCTGATCTAAAACATTGAAACTATTTATGCAAAATATCCTAATCTAAAATTCTACAATGAGTTGCTGGTATGCCTATCGAGTCGACTCAATTTCTATTTGAGTCGACTCGAGACCTTGGTGAGTTAACTCAGTTTGTTTGAGTCGACTCGAGATACTTGTGAGTCAGCCCAGTTTGCTGTTGAGCCAACTAAAATTGTGCAGGCTGAGAAAATTATTTCTGTTTATCTCAGGTGAGTCAACTCTATCTCAGAGTTAGGTCAACTCACTGAGATGAGTCGACTCTAATCCAGGATAAGTTCATTCAAGTTTCTGGACAGAATTATTTTGTATAAATTTTAATATAAAGGAGTTTATATTTGAAATTATTTCATTTTTCTATACTTAATAAAGAATTAAGAGTTGAAACTTTAGATCTAGAATTATGAATTTAAAATATAAAGATATTGTATAAAATATGGGGCTATCGGTTAGCTCAGAATCAGATCATTTAACTAGATTAGACCTAGGGCTAGAATCAAGCATGGACTAAATTAAGAAATTGACTAAATCTAACCAAGAGTTGAATTACATTAGGTCAAAATTTCTCTAGATCAAACTCAATAGTTGTAGTTGATCAAAGTTCATGATTTTGATTACACCAAATAGACCTGATCATGGCTCAGTAGTTGAGCCCAAGTTTTTAGGTAGACCAAATCAAAACTGATAAACCAATTGGTGTCTAAGATAAGTTTGGCATATCGATCGATAGATTTTAATGTTAGAAAATGTAGGCAATTTCATGCATGTATTTTAAAAATTTTTGAAATAAATCATAGCAGAAAGCAACTAGATTAATCTTATTAATCTAACATGCATATGATCAGATTAATAAATCAACCTACTCTAGAAACTATGACATAATATGTTACATAAAAAATCTAAAAAGTTCAGAAGATAAACTCTGCATGCATACATGTGAGCAATAGATCAAATCTACTTCTAATCTGAGTCCAGAACTCGATACTTGAGTGTGAGTTGACAATCGTCATTGCTAAGAGATATGATAAAGAAGATCCTCGTTAGTTGCTCATAGCCGCACACGTATCTAGCCTCTACAGAAAGTCCACTCGAAGCTCCAATCAGATCGATCTCCTCAGAAGTGCTAGCTCGTGCGAAGACCATCATATTGGTTGATCTGAATCCTTTCTTCAAATCTCTTGAACCTTTTCAAAGATTAAAGAAGGACATCTAGAGGAGATGGAGATGAGGAAGAAGTATGGAGAGGAGACTCTCTTCTCTCTTCTTTTTCTCTCTTCCCAAACCCTTAGAATCAAACCCTAGAAATCTAGGTTTTGCGCTCACCCAAGAAGAGAGGACTATCCTCTTTCTTTCACACCATGGAACCATGCCCAAAGCCCTCTCAACATGAAGGCCACTTTCTCTTCTCTCTTACACACACAAAAAAAAATAAAACCCCTTTTATTTTGGCATGTAAGGAGGTTGGGTTTTAAGAGTCCATGAAAAGTTGGACTCTCATAAGGGTTGTCACCACCTTCTAATGAAACTCATGACAAAAAAATATGGGACACCCCAACCAACTTTCTTTCACAGTAAATCAGATTTCCATCTAATTTTCCATGGTGAGAAACCCCTTTTTTTTGCACAAAAAAAAGAGAAAAGAAGGAAGTGGGCAGCAAGGTTATAGATAAGGTCAAACCTTATCCAATATGGTAACCCATTCAAATCAAATTTGAACATACCATAAAACACCAGATTTTCTCTACTTTTGGATGTGAAAAGGGAGGGTGGAAGGTCCTTTTGTGTGGAGAAAACATCATGCAAAACTCTTTTGTGCATGATGAGAAGTGGCTTCCAAAAATTATGGCGCAAGGGGAGAAGAGTCCAATCTTTTATGGACTCTTGGTTTCCTTATTTGACTCTAAACCAAATCACATTTGGTTAAGCCCAAATAAATAGATAAAATCTAATCTAATTAATTTCATAATTTTTTAATCAAATTATAATCAAATTAGAAATTGATTGAACCAAAGTTCTGATCCAATCATGGATAATTCTCCCTTAGCAATTAGGTCATCTCATAACCTAATCGGGTCCAACCTAATTAAATCAAATTCAATTAGATTTTATCTAATCCTCTTTGCTTAATCAAATTGAGCTAATCAGTAATTTAATTATTAATTAATTCTTTATTAATTTACTAATACTCAGTGAATAAATTTATTATAATTTTTGCATAAGGTTAACCATCAATCAAATTGACGATTAAACCCTTGAACGATTCTCAATTGTTGATCAGACATATGATTAGTTAGAAACTTCTTTTGAGTGTGATCCTGTAGGTTCAAACCTAAGTCAGTAGCATAGAAATAAATTTTTGAACCAATCGATGTAACCATCTAGCAATGGGATCCAATGTTTGGATAGGTCGAATGATGGTGAAGCAATATTCAAGAACCTACTGGTGTATGGTTACCGTATAATTCATCCCTTCGATCTTAATGTTGAAGGATAACCTAGGGTTTAACTATCAATCTTAGATAAGTTATCCACATTTTATTTTAATCTTTCAAATCCATTATATGGATTATCTAGGCTTAGATTTTACTAAATTGAAATACATTGATACATAACTCCTACTAATTCGGAGGGGTCAATCCCATCTTGACTCATGGACTGACTTAACAAGTACTTGACTGCATCCAAAAATCTTCATCACTGAATTAAAATTTAGATAGTCAAATACTAAAGTACAGTGAGTTGCTTGCAAGTCATCATGGTGATCTTAGGTCAGAGGGATACTTATACCTATATCTTTTATGAGCAACTCTTGACAGCAGAGCGCTCTGTAGTTGGTCACGTTCTGTGATGATGTACTCCTATATCTCACCTACATACCATACTAGTGTCTCTACATAATTTGATTATAAGATAATCAATGCATATGGTGCACAACGATCTACACTTGGTATCACCATCGTTCTAATAATAGCGTATCGTTTGGTTGCGAACCAGTTTAAGAACTACGTGATAAATTTTTTTATATTAATTAAAGTAGTCCTAAGGACTTCATCACAATATAGAAGTTTGTTAGAAGATGTAACTTTGTGATGAAAAAGATCAAATAATTTTTATTATTGATCAATTCATATACATTTATAATTAGCACAATCGTCAAATGATTGACTTTTTCAACAACTTCCACTTGGATTAAAACCAATTAGTATAGTATCATATACCCATCTTTGATTTATCATCTCAAAACTCTTAGATACCGAGGCTTTAGCAAACGAGTTGGTCAGGTTCTCCTTTCTATCAATCTTCTAAAGTTCAACATCACCTGAATCCATGATTTTTGGAAAAAAGGTGGTAGTGATGCAAAATATTTGGTAAGCTAATGGGACTTCGACTCTTTGGCATGAGCTATGGCTCCAATGTTGTACAATACTACAGGACCATCATTGGAGGGTGCCACTCTTAGCTTGTCAGTGAATCTGTATAATCACATTGCTTCCTTGCAAGCATCGAATGCTGCAATGCATTCTGCCTCGCAAATTAAATTGGCTATATCTTTCTGCTTGGAATTTTTTCAGCAGATTGCTCCATTATTTAGGATAAAGATATATTCTAATACATTCTTGCTATTATTATATTCAACTAAAAATTGAAGTCATACTCTACAAGTTTTAAGTCAGATTCTCTATAACCGAGTCATTGATCCTTAGTATTTCTCAAATACTTAAAAACGACCTTCTAGTGATTCTCATCCAGATCTTGCAGGTATCCACTTACTATCCTAGTGAGATACTATATCCTATCTCGTACATAGTGTACATGATAGAATAAATTCTACTCATAAATACTCTATGTACCCCTAGGATGAGGGATGCTTTTTTCAAGTCTTTTATGGAGAACAATGATAACAGTGAAACCTTTATTCTCTGTAATATAAGGAATATTATTCTTGATTAAAAAAATTTTATTCATAAGTAAAATAAGAAATACACTCATAGAACTATTAACCTATTTGTATTTGCAGGGTTCATCTTCATTCTTAATGAAACCATGCATTTTGATCACTTATCAAAATGCATGTTCCAACTCTGAAATATTTAGCATTGCCATAGGAGAAAATATCTCGTTATAGTCAATACCATAATGTTGACAATATCTTTAGACAACCAGACAGATATTGTAGGTCTCCATCTTCTCGTCTGCATTCTCTGATCCTATTGAAGATCCACTTACATCCTATGGGCTTTACCCCTTCGAGTGGATCAACGAGTGTCCATATATTGTTGACCTTCATAGACTCATTTTGAACTTTATGGCTCCAAGTCACTAATCAGAGTCGAACCTCTATATGGCATCCATGTAGGTGATTGGATTCTTGTTGTTCTCATCGAGTTCCATAGAATCACATCTTGAAATTAGAAATCGAAATATCTATCCGACGAACGCAGTACTCTACCGGATCTCCTTAATGGTGCCACTACAATAGGTTCCAGGTTTGATCTAATAAAATCCAATTCTATGGGTTCACTAGATTGTGTTGGTTCTTCTACTTATCAAACTTCATAAGTTCTACATTAAAGGTATCAGTTTCTTCACCAAGATACTACTTTTTCTAAAAAAAGTATCGAACAACTTTTATTTTTTAGCAAGATAGAAGTTATATCCCTTAGATTCTTTGGGATACCTTACAAAATAATATTTATAAGATCGAGATCCAAGTTAATCGATCTGCAAATGCTTGACATAAAACAAACACTCTCAAATCCTAAAGTAAGAAAGTATCGGCTTATGCCTAGTCCATATCTCATATGGGATCTTTGCAACTGATTAATTCAAAATCCAGTTGAGAACATGATAAGTAGCCTCAAGAGCATAACCCTAAAAGGAGATAGATAGACTTGTAAACCCCATCGTGGATCGAATAATGTCTAACCAAGTTGATTTCAATAAGAGAAAATCTTATTTTCTTTTAGATATGTTAAAAACTCATCGAAAAGGTATTCTCCTCCTTGACCGAAGAGTTTTAATGCTCTTCTCAGTTTATTTCTCTACCTTATTAAAAAATTATTTGAATATTTTAAATAATCTAAATTTATGATAAATATATTCATAGATCCAATATATCAGTATGTATTAGACTCAAAACATCACTGGCTCATTCATCTTTTTCAGTAAAAGGTGACTTGATCATCTTATTAAGGAGATAGAATTGACAGGTTGATAATGATTCACAATCATTGACTTCGAGAATTATCTCCTGTTGATTCTATTCTTATTTATATGATCGAGTCCAAATTGCTAAAGATAGGTATTTGCGACATTATCTACTCTAGAGTGTTTGTTTGTTGTGTACTATACACTAACAGACTATGATTATTCATAAATGTCATTTCTTTAGTTATCCACCATAATTTTGATATCATCTATAATGATATCATAAAAATAATTTTATGTTGACAATGTAAATCCATTCTTGCCCAGAAGGCCTACAAAAATTATATTCGTCAAAATGGACAATGGTGACAATCACTTAAAACGACATTATTAGAATCAAAAACTTGCTTGAGAATTTTTAAAATCAGAACTGAAATATGAAAGAATAGTACCCGATAAGCCAATTGCATGGGTGATGTGATAGAAACTTTTTTGTGTTATCTTCTTGCTCATTTGCATGACATTGGTTATTTTATGAGGTATTGCGTTTTACCATTTGCTGCATCATATTTTATGATTATGATAAATCCCATAGATTAGGATAATGATTTTAGAATCATGATGAGATCATATCATTAAGATCTAAAATCTTGATAGTCCTAATTTAAAATATTCTCAGTCATTGGATCATCGAGTCGGAGATCGATGATGTCGGTAAGACTAGTACATCTTTGTATGCTCGATGGAGAGGATGATTGATCTCACAATCACTTATGTGATGACACTAATATGAGGATGTAGGTGCTCATTAGAGAATGAGTTCACTGAACTGACCATAGAGAGAATATCTGAAGGAGCCTTACAGCATGTCGATAGATGGTTCTCCAGTGAGAGTGGTGTAAGTGATCCTTTAACCTGAGATCACCATAGTATCTTGCGTATATGGATCCTTACTTTGATTTATTCTCTAGCATGCCATTTTGAGATGTGTGTAGGATATTTTAAATTTGATGAAGTATGCATGGAGATTGTGAGTGGTTAATATGAAATCAATCACTCCTTGTAGAAGGAGTGAACATCTTATGCGCTCTCTTAAAATGATAACTTTGAGAGTCTCTGACCAGAGTAGGGATGAATAGTAGAAAAAGTTTCTACTAGTTCATCAATCGAGTCATCATCATCTGATCGAGATACATATGGACAGATATTTGGACTTGACATGATTCCATGCCCATGGCCTATCTAGGATATTGTGTGATCGAAAGATTGAATTGCACAGTAACTCACCATGGAAGGATAATTTTGATATTTTCATCAAATTTTATGTCTTCTGAGTAGTCATGATACATTGCTAGACGTCAATCTTGACTTATGATCTTACAAGAATTAAAAAAATTTAATTTAAAAATTAATTAAAAGTATTCTGATTAATTGATGCCTTTGGATTGATCTAATCAGATTAGGTCATGAGTTTGAGTCCACTGCTGACTAGATATGGAACCCAATGGATCACACATAATAAGAATTTGATCTTGGTCTAATCTATTTGGATTTATTATAAATCTTATGGGTTAATTAAATTACTAGTACATGAATTAACTCAAGTTCCCAATTTGGTTTGGTGCAAAAGTGTTTGTACTAACCCTAAGTTTGATGCCTTGACCTAATAGGATTAGGTTCAATCTTTTAGTTTCTTGGTTTGGCTAACAATCCACTTGAATGAGTTTCATCTAGAATAAACCTCCTCCATGCCACCAAACACAAGAAATAAAAAGGCCCAGCCTCATTTATTTTGACATTAAGAAAGAAGAGTCCTTTTGGTTTACTCCTCTTAAATTTCCTTCCATATTCCATGCTATCCTTTATTTCTTGCACCATCAGATGGTGCCTTGGGATGTGTGGATGCAGAAGAGAAGGAAGAGTCCTTCTTTATGAAGGAAATCACATGCCAAAAATTATAAGATGCCCATTTTGTTTGTGCGTTGAAAGAAGGAAGAGTCTTTCTTGTTCAAGACTCTTGGTTTCACACATTTTTACTTTTCCCACATGCCATCAGATGGCACCTTGGTTCTTGTACATAGAAGAGGAGTCCTTCTATCTATGAAACTCTTTATTTTTCATGCCTAACTATTTTCCCCCTTGGTTTTTATGCTGAAAATTATTTCACTGCGTAGGAAATATGGGACGCCAAGAGTTGGCTTCCCTTGGGATTTTTTTGTGGCACCCCTTCTTTCTATATTTAAGGGGCGCTGCACATGTGATATGGTGTCCAATCATAAGGGTTTTAGGCATGAGATTGTGTGAGAAAAAAAGAAAAAAAATTGAAAAGAAAAAGACAAGAAAAAGAAAAGGAAAATTAGAAAGAAAATCAAGAGGAAAATGGAAAGCAATTGTTGCTTGTCCTAAAGTTCATATTGTTCAAGTGTTAGACACTTGAATCTGATTTATGTGATGAGATCCTTTTAGGAAAAGATTTCTAGTGTGGTCTTAGTGGAGGTTTCAAAGGCATTCGGTAGTGGTGCAACCCGTTCTTGAGAAGAATGTTTAGCAGTGAACTTATGAAGATGGCTGCAGCACTACGTCAAATTAGGAAGGATCCTGATCTGTCCCATGTGGATCACCGTTGGAGGGCTTCTACTTTGGAGCTTTGTGGAGATCACTCTAGTACTAGATCCTCACCTTCATATTGGGTATATGACTTCTGATCTCTCGTTAATCTACATGCTAGAATTGTTTGATTGTAATCATTAAGGAGTTCCTAGGATTTGTATTTCAGTAGTCATATTTTAATTGTTAAAACTTATTTTCAATAGTTGAATACATGTAAATTTTTTTTTGAAAACTATATTCTGCTATATCACCGAAATCCAATAGTGATATCAGAGCCACCCTTAATTGATTCAATCAAACCTTATGTTATTATTGTGATATGGATTAGATCTAGTTCATTTTATGTCAAAAATCAGATTTTTTGAATGATATTTAATTGATATTTGTGATGTTTTTTTTTGTTAAAGATAAATGTGTTAGAGTATATCCTAGAGGCCAATATGGCTGATATATTATAATAAATCTAGGATATAATTTTATACTTAATATATTGATATAATCAATAAAAAGATAGGTTTATTTTTCATTCAAGTATGATGTGTCCTTGAATCATCTATGAAATTAATTTTTGATACATATTCTCAAGGTATTGAGAATTAGAGATATATATTTAATTCTTAAATACTCATGATCATAAGATTATCATGAGGACAGTGATGATCTGGATAAACTGATGCACAAATCACTTTTTTTGGGATAGATAGGTCTCGAGTCTATAGTATAGAGATACTGGATGACGAGTACGGATAGTTATTAGAGAACAACTAGTATTGAGCATGATCATACGAGAGATCACTTAAATTTCTACTCGATCATCAATGATCATCGCGATGCTATAATTATATGACTGATCATTTGATCTGAGATGGCACTGCTGCTCGCAGTGAGGCTGTTGGAGTTTGATTGATACATAAACATAGATCTCAATGAGCCATTATAGTGGATATTGATGATAGTTGGTCCACTGTAGGAGTAGGATGTGCATCAAGATGGGATCTATCGATCTTGATATAAAGGAGTAGTCCTATAAAATTTGAGAGGCTAAATTCAAGAATATGTGGCCACAGTAGTGTGATTGATAGAAAAAAGTTTTTATAGGAATCACATTTAGACTTGAGCTGATTGAATCTATCATATGACTGATATTGAAGTTTGATGATTTATCTATGACCTACCATCTAGTCGGGACTCATGATAGAGGGATTGAATCACACATTAACTATATCTAGAGGTTCATTTCAGTTTTACTGAGTTGCCACTACATACTGTTTGGTGTCACTAGTGGATTGTAAGCTCTTACTAGGATTGTTCTGGATCGACAATCCTTGATGAGTTAAAGTAAAAATATTCTGACCTATTGAAAAGAGTTTCAATGATATATTCATAATGATCATTGTATATCTCACTATTAGATAGAATTAAACTTGTGGGGTCATACAATAAAGAGATTAGGCTTAGAATAAGTAATTAAGCTTATGAAGTATCAATTGGATTTAAAAATTTCTGATTGGGTTTAAGGTAACCTTGCTAGCACATGGTTGGATCCAATTTTTTTTTTACATTTGGATTTCTTATTTGATAAGATAATTAAACTTAATTAGCTATTAAAAATTTAAATGAATTAGATTCATTGGACTCCAACTGTTGGGTGTCTAAGATTTTGGATCACATGAATTAATGGTGCAAGTCCCTAATTAATTTTTTTGATAGTTATTCTTGGGCGCCACCTTGATTTGATCAAGTTGGACATGTCTCATGATTAGAGGGCTTATGGATCTCATATGCGGCATCCCTTGGGTGCAAAAGATGGTATGAAATAATGGGTGCAAGGGCTCCAAGAGTTGGCACCTAATAGGATTCCTAATATAAATTAAATAACTTAAGTTATTAGGAAACCCAATGCAAGTAGGACTTGTATTATAAGATTGAATAGGATTCAATCCTCATGCCTATTTAAAGGAACCTCTCCTAAGGTCCTTAGAGCATCCAACCAGCACCCCACATGCCATAAAGGAGACCTCCCACGCCCTCTCTTCTTCTCCTTTTCTCTTCTCCCTTAGACGTCCAACATCCTTCATCTTTGGGCATCCCATCTTGTTCCATGCCCAAGGCTATTGCATACCTTTTGTTTACTAGTTTCTACCTACTAGTAGCAGCATAATTCAAGGGGAGAAAGGCAAGAGAAAAAGAGAAGAAGAAGATCAAGGAAAGAGATCAAATATTGATCGGATCTAGGCTTCGTTCAGATTCAGCAGGCTGAATTTTCTTAGAAAAAAAATTTAACTTGAAGAGGGCTATTCCAAGCTAATCTTGAGTAGATATCTGTAGAGGCTAGATACTTGTATAGCTAATTTTTTTTTTTTCTCTTTCAGATCAAAATTTGAAGAAAGGGATTGCGAAACAGGTATGTAATTTGATCATGATCTGAATTTCAGCATATATCAATTTCAGCACATGAACTAGATTCTTGTTATTTTATATTTTTATACATGCATAATTTAGATTAAAAGTATTTTAATCTAGTATTTCACTATGATATTTAAAAAATAAAATTTTAAAATACACATGCATGCTCCAAACCTCAAATTCCAACAGTGGTATCAGAGTCATGGTTTTCATACGCTGAAAATTGACATTTATGTTTTGAAAAAGATTTCAAAATTTGATTTTTTTTTGATACATGAGATGTATAGATAAATTTTTAAATCTAAAATTTAATTTCAAATTTAATTTTAGAACAGATAATTGATATGTGAAAGTATGTATAGATCTGAATTTTGATCTAGAATGGTTTCTAGTTCATGTTCGCATGATATGTAGATGCATGCATAAATCTAAAATTTTAAATGACCTGATTTATGATTTATGTATGAGATATGTGATTACATATTTAGGTCATAAAATTACTTTTGATATGATCCATGATTAGTATATGAGATATATGATATCATGTTTTAGATCTGAATTTTATTTAGATCTGAATTTTACATGCATATATGTGATATATATTTGTATGTTAAATCTGAAAATTATTTTTAAAATTTAAAAAATTACTTTTATATAAAGAATTTAGATCTAAAATTTAATTTTAGAATTTAAAATTTGTATTTGTGCATGAGGATTTTAGTTATGAAAAAATCAAAAATTAGATTATGTAATAGCATTACATCTAAGATTTTTGATTTGAATCATATGGGTTTAATTTGATTAAGTAATTAATCAAATCGAATCAAGTGTTGATTAAGATTAGATCAATTAAGTTAAATGGTTACGTAATTATTATTAATCGAATCGATTGAGTCCCATATGTAGAATCCATTAACTTAAGGACCTACTTTGGTTTGATTGTTTGAATCTGATTCGCTTGAGCTAACCTATTTGAACCAACTGACCTATTGGTGTCTAAAGCAAGTAATTGAGATGTGGTTATTTAATTGGTTCTGTTCGCTTACTTGGCCAATTTATTGATATCTAAGAAAAACAACGGGGGGACCCCCATCGATCTCCACTTACCCAACCAATTTGGAACATTGGGTCTTGAATAAGGTTGCTTAATGATTTGGTTTAGCCTATGCCAATTAGATCGGTCATATGATGACTGATTAGATGAGATCTAAATCTAAATCTCTCCATAAATATTAAGTCCATAGGTCTTCTACTGTTGTAGATGTGCAGGCGTGCTACCGACATTGATTGTTCTCGACTGGTCACAGTGGTTCAATTGCATCGAGAACACGCAATCACTCTATTAGCAAAGAGTTGCTCCAGGGTAAGGATGGGGTTAGGCCTAATAACTGTTAGGTGAGGGACCTAATGACGGCCTTGCACCAGCTTGTGAACGGTGGGTCGGGCTAAACTAAGGAGTATGGGCAATAACTGTTAGGTGAGCCCACATGACTTAGAGACCAAGTCACTATAACATGCTTAGAAAAGTATCTGGGCAAAGAATTGCCTATGCATCGGTGTGCATGTTACCAATAATTGTTAGGTGAGGTGCATGGCATTGGTGGGACTGTAGCACCCACTAGAAATCTTTTATCGCGTTAGGGTCTTTGTTTCCTTCCCGGGGAACGAAGGAATACAAAAAATTAGTGGAAATCATTGTTTGCATCTTAAAGTCTCTAGAAGCAAATATAATATTAAGTATAAAAGTCTAACTTGAATCTCTGCTCTCGCAGTTAAACAATGTCAGCTTCAAACCCTCTAGCCCGCATCTTTGAAACCAATCATTTGATCGGAACAAATTACAAAGATCGGCTCAAAAATCTCAGGATTGTTCTGACCTTAGAAAAACTAGATCATGTACTCGATCAGGAACCCATAGTGCTACCAAACCATCCTACTGCTGAGCAAAGGGCTGCATATGAAAAGTGGATGGATGAAGACAGTCAGATCAAGTGCTATATACTGGCTTCTATGTCAAATGAATTGCAAAGCCAGCATGAGCATATGCCCACTGCCAGGGCTATGATCACTCACCTGCAAGAGTTGTATGGTGAGCAGAGCCATACTGTGCACTTTGAAGTGTCCAAGAGACTCTTCAATTTGAAGATGCACGAAGGGCAGTCTATCCATGAGCACTGTATGACAGTGATCAAGGATATTGAGGAGCTTGAGAAGCTGGGGCTAGATATGCAAAAAAGAATTATAGATGGATCTGATCTTTCAATGTCTTACGAGTTCATATAATTAATTTATTATAAATTTTCATATGAACAAACTCGATTGCACTATTCCCAAACTGGTCAACATGTTGGTCACTATGGAGGAAACCTTGAAGAGTTCAAGGAGTACTGTTCTTGCTGTAGAGTAGACTTCTTCTAAGAGAAAGTCTACTGAAAAGAAGAAGGTTAAATCCGCTAAGAAGCAGAAAAAGAAGAACAAGCCAAAGAAAGATCCTAAGAAGACCGAAGTAAAGAGAAAGTGTTTCCACTGTGATGCTAAAGGTCACTAGAGGAGGAACTATCTAATCAACCTGGAGAGCCTAAAGATCAAAAAGGATGATAAACCTTCTGAAGGTATGCTAGTAATTAAATCTAACCTTACGATTTCTTCTACTTCTAGTTGGGTGTTAGACTCTGGCTCGAGTGCTCATACATGTACCTTAATACAAGGTCTAATAGAAAGTAGAAGGTTGAGGAAAGGCGACATGATCCTTCAGATCGGCAATGGAGCAAAAGTTGCTGTAGAGGCCGTTGGCACTTATTCTCTTTGATTATCATCTGATTTTAGATTAGATTTGAAAGACTATTATTATGTTCCTGTCGCTGGTCGAAATTTGATTTTCGTGTCTGTGCTAGCACAGGAAGGTTTTGAAATTAGTTTCAACAAAGACTTTTATTCTATTTATTTACAAAATAAATTAGTTGCATGAGGTCTTTTAATTGACAATCTTTATCACTTACATGTTGATGCGAATGTGAACCTAAACAAGCAAATAGTAAGTGCCGTAAGCCAAAAGAGATCCAGAGATGAAATTAACCAGAAGTACTTGTGGCACCATAGACTAGACCATATTCAAGAGGATAGGATAAATAGACTGGAGAAGGATGGGATCCTTAGCTCTCTTAACCCAGAGTCGTATCCAGCTTGTGAATCTTGCCTTCGAGAAAAAATGGCCAAGTTACTCTTTGTAGGACATGGGGAAAGGGCCAATGAGTTACTTACTCTGGTGCACACCGACGTGTGTGGACCATTTGATGTGCTAGCTAGGGGTGGTTATGCCTAGTTCATTACCTTTATCGATGATCTGTTTAGATATGGGTATGTATCTGATGAAACACAAGTCTGAAGCCTTCAAAAAGTTCAAAAAATTCAGACATGAAGTAGAAAAGCAAACAAAAAAATTTATTAAGGTTCTTCGATCTGATCAAAGAGGTGAATATCTTAATGAAGAATTTTTCAAATATCTTAAGGATAATAGTATAGTCTCTCAATGGACTCCTCTTGGAACACCTCAGCTCAACGGAGTATTCGAAAAGAGGAACAGAATCCTATTGGATATGGTCAGGTCCATGATGAACTTCACCGATCTACCCTTATATTTTTGGAGACATGCTTTATTAACCACCATTCATCTATTGAATAGGGTTCCATCAAAGTCTATTCCTACCACACCATATAAGATATGGTTCGGTAAGAAGCCGAGTCTAGGTTATCTTAAGACTTGGGGATGTCCGGCCAATGTCAAGAGATAAATGGTGGATGAGTTAGAGGATAGATCTATTATAGCTTATTTTATAGAGTATCCTAAAGAATCCATAGGATACTACTACTTTCCACAAGATCACAATGTGATTGTGAGTCGAAATGCCATATTCTTAGAAAAATAGTTTATCCAGGATGGTGGCAGTGAGAGGTTAGTTGAGCTCGAAGAAAAAGTCTCTGAAGAGTAAAGAGATATAGATCCTCAGAAACCCGTTATTCATGAGCTAGTAGTTGACATTCCTCAACCACCTCATAGATCTAGCAAGATCTCCCAACCTTTTGAAAGGTACATGGGTATGCTTACAGAGGAAGTAAAGAAAATGTTTCTTATGGGAGATAATGATCATGGTGATGATCCTAATACCTTTGACGAGATGATGTCTGATATCGATTTCGAAAAATGATTAGATACGATGAAGTCAGAAATTGACTCGATGCACTCGAACCAAATATGGACCTTAGTGGATCCACCTGAGGGTATTATACCTATTGGGTGTAAATGGATCTACAAAAAAAAATAGATACCAATGGTAAGGTAGAGATCTATAAAGCTAGGCTTGTGGCTAAAGGTTATAGACAGTATGAGGGCATTGACTATCAGAAAACCTTTTCATCCTAGCCTATTGAAATCCATCCGTACTCTGTTTGCTATTGCAGCTTACTATGATTATAAAATTTGACAGATGGATGTGACAACTACTTTTCTGAATAGATATCTTGAGGAAGATATCTATATGGAGCAGTCTATGATTTTCACATCTGGTGATGGATTACAGAGTCTGCAAGCTGCAAAGATCCATATACAGATTAAAGCAAGCTTCTCAGAGTTAGAATCATCATTTTGATGAAGCGATCAAATTGTTTGATTTCATCAAAAATGAAGAGGAACCATGTGTATATAAAAGGGTCAGTAGGAGCATCATAACATTTTTCATATTATACATGGATGATATTCTCCTCATTGGGAATGATATTTCCATGCTAACTATGGTCAAAAGATGGTTGTCCAAGGAATTCTCTATGAAAGATCTAGGAGAATTATCCTATATTTTTGGAATAAAAGTCTATGGGGATAGACCTAAATGGATGTTAGGCCTGTTATAAAAGCTATACATAGAGAAAGTGCTGAAGAGATTCAGCATGAAAAACTCCAAAAGAGGATCTTTACCTCTTAGGCATAGTATTAATCTCTCCAAGATGATGTGTCCAACCACATCTGAGGAAGTTCAGCGCATGAGTAGGATTCCTTATGCCTCGACCATAGGGAGCCTTATGTATGTCATGCTGTGTACTTGACCTGATATTACTCTTGCGGTGAGTGTCACGAGCAGGTATCAGTCGAATCTAGATGAGGAGCACTGGATAGCTGTGAAGAACATCCTTAAGTACTTGAGAAGGACTAATGATTTGTTCTTGATCTTTGGAGAAGATTCTGAGTTGCGAGTCGAGAGATATACTGACTCAGACTTCATGTCTGATCCTGTTGATAGAAAATTTACGTCAGGATATGTGTTCGTTTGCAATGATGGCACAGTTAGCTGGAAGAGTTTCAAGCAATCCATCATAGCGGATTCGACCATGAAGGCAGAGTATGTCGCTGCTTCGGATGCTGCAAAGGAAGGCTTCTGATTCAAGAAGTTCATCATGAAATTTGAGGTTATGATATCAGATGCCATATCACTTTACTGCGACAATAATAGAGCCATAGCACTTGCTAAGGAGCCGAGTTCTCATAAAAAATTAAAGCATATCGAGCGGCGGTATCGTATCATATCATATGTGACTATCTCAAAAAAAAATATGTTGAGGTGCGAAGAGTAGACTTCGTGGACAACATAGCAGACCCGCTGACAAAGCAGTTGAGCCAACCAAAAATGAAAGTCCACCTTGAAAAGATGAAACTTAGATTTGTGGCCAATTGGCTTTAGTCCAAGTGGGAGATTGTTAGATGTATGTCCTAGAAGCCAATATGGTTGACATATTGTAATAAATCTAGGACATAATTTTATACTTAATATATTGATATGATCAATAAAAGGATAAGTTTATATTTTATTCAAGTGTAATGTATCCTTGAATCTGTTAGATGCGTACCCTAGATGCCAGATCGACTGACACATTCCTGCACAAATCTAAGGGCAAATTTGTAATTTTGACTATAAATGAATAAAAGGATTATTCTTCTATCACATTATGTACATTATGTCTGTGATATATCTTTTGAGTTAGTGGAAATGTTAATTCATATTTTTAAGAGTTGAAACTTTAAGGTATGAATTTACATAACTAACTCATAAACTGCTCCTGACCATAGAATCATCATGAGGATGGTGATCGATCCGGAAGGTTGATGTATGATTATTTTCTTAGGGTAGATGAGTCTTGAGTCTATGGTGTGGAGACACCAGAGTGAGAGTACAGGTATTCATTGAGAATGAGAGTACTGAGTGTGACCACTTCAAGCAGTCATAAGGAAGTCTACCTTCTCGTTGATGACTAGCTCGATGCTACAGTTGTGTATCTAGTTCTTTGACCTAAGGTGCATCGATAATTCACCTTGAGTGTGTTATAGTTTGACTACACCATAACTCGATCTCCTAGCCATTCGAAATCCTGAGGTATATGTTGGCTGTAGCATATTCATTGTAGGAATCAGAATGCACCAAGATGGGATCTATCAACCTCGGTAGATGAGAGAAGTAGTCCTATGATGATTGAAAGATCGAGTCCTTAAGTCTATGGCCATGGTAGAGTGAAATAATGGAAAAGAGATTTCCATTGGAGTTTCACATCAGATTCGGATCGATCGATTGATTCATATGACTAATGTTGGGTTTGATGAGTTCACCTTAACACTAATTCAGTCGGGACTAATGATAGAGGAACTCAATCACACAGGTAGCTGCACTGAGAGGTTCATCTTCAGTTCTGATGGGTTGCCACCACATACTGCTAGGTGTCATTGGTGAATTTTAGGAGCAATTAGAATGATTTTGATGATCGATCATTCTAATTGTCTGAATCAGAAGAGTTCTGGTCCATCGAAAGGAGTTTCGATGATGTCGATGATGAGATCATGACATGTCTCATTACCATACAGAATTGAACCTAACTGGATCACACAAATAAGGGTTAGGGTCTGGATGTCATCAATTGAGCTAGCTCAATTGATTTGGATAAGATCCAATTAGGTTCATGGAAATCGTGCTAGCACACGATTGAGCCTAACTTTCTCCTCGTGTAATATTTTCTGTCTCTACTGAGCCAAATGTGATTTGACTCATCCAGAGAATCTTGAGAAGATTTTTCTCAGTCTAAATGAAGCTTGTCCAGCTCAAAAAAGGCTTGTCTTAATTTATGAGATGAATTTAAGACAACACCTGTTAATTCCTAGCACCTGCCAATTTTATTTTAGGACATCTGTCAAAAGTTGACATATGGGTCTTAAACTGAAGAAGATTCATTAGAGGATTTTTGTGGAGTATCCACATGTCAAACCACATCCAATTGGGTGCCATAATTAGATTATGGGGTGAGCCCAATTGGATTAAGTGGGGCGCCCTAAGTGGATAAGGATTGGAGAGACTTGATCAACTTGGACTCCTTGGTGCCACCTCTCTTTGAGCTTATCCAATGTTGGTGCCATCATAGGAGAGAGGATGAGGTTCTTATCTGATGTGATTAGATGACATCACTCTACCAATTAGAATTTTTTTAGAATTAATTGAAATTTTTTGATGGTTGAATGATGTGGCACTGTGTAGCATACAGGATCTATATAAACCCTGCTGCGCCTAGGGTTTCGAGGTAGAAGTTATTTTATGTAAAAAACCTAATATCTGCAAACCCCTCCCCTCTTCTCCATATCCTCCCTGCTCTTCTATCTCCCTTCTTCACGTCCAAAGAGTTGGACGTTCATCTGGTGCAAGGAAAAGGCGGGGTGATGCCTGGAATAGGAAGGCTGCAGGACATCTTTGATAGCTGCTGCTCCAACTTCAGTAGGAGTTCTGAAGCACTTCCAAATCAAATAGAGATCTAATTTTTGGAGCATAGATTTGCAAGGAAAAAAAAATCTAGATCCTATCTGAGTGGATATCGATAGAGGCTAGATGCTTGTGTGGCTATTTTTGAACCTCGGGCATTGCTGCGATCATCTACAGGGTAATCAGATTACCCTTGAGGTACTTCTTCTTTCATCATAGTTTTAGATTTAATTTTAGATTTTAAATATCAGATAATAAGATTATATCTAGAGATTTAGATCTAAAATAAATGTAGGATAAAAATTTTTAAATTTATTCCACCCCAGATTTGGTGAAATCTGGAAGATCCTATGCGGAGAAAACATTTCTCCTCCTTCAAGTGGTATCAGAGCCAGATTGTTGGCTCTATTTCAGATCTAATATAGATCTGATTTTAATTTTTATTTATTTGATATTAAATAATTTTAGATATCACATCAAATGTGATAGGATCTGAAATCAAAATATTTAAAATTAAATCTAAGAAGATCTAACATGCATGAGATGCATGACTGGACTAGGATTAGTTGAATCCATGAATAGTCTTAAGTTTTATATTTTAATGAGATTAAAATATGAATTAAATCTAATTTATTCTTTATTTTTTTGATGTTATAAGTATTATAATCAGATTAAAAAATAAAAAATAAAATTTTAATTTTTTCATAAAATTAATCTGTTGCATGCCTAGACTAGTTGTAGAACTATTCTAGTAACTTGTCTAGAATAGATTTAATTTTGAATAGTTTAATTTAAATCTTATTTTTTAGATATTACATGTGATATATTAGATCTGAAAGCATTTTAATTAGATCAATTTTTGATATATGAGATGTATGCAAAGCATGTATTAGTTAGATCTTAAATTGTATATGTGATATGTTAATTTAGATCTAACTAGTTTTGTAGTTAAATTTATATTTTTGGTTAAGGTGTTCCTCATGGCTGTCCAGTCATAAGAACGAAGTAGGATTTTAAGATCCTCTCTTCTCATTCAATGGGGTGTTCATATGACGTGTAGGGGTGCCGTGCTTTCATCCTTAATCAGAAATCAAAACATACTTTTTTGCAAAATCCTAGATCTTGAAATCCTAGGATTTATTTTACATGTTTTGTTTATGAACCCAAACTTAATTAATGAATTAAGCTTATGAAATAAAGTTAGGTCTAAAATTGAGAATTTTAGATCTAAGATATTTTCATAAAATTGGGTTCAGGCTTGGGTAGCTCAATTAGGTCTAGCGGTTGATCAAATCGAATCAAGAGTTGGTTAGGTGGGATCATGAAAGTTAATAATTGAGTAGCCTAATAGGATTAAGTCTGGATCAAGGTCGAATCACAATTAGATGTGACCCGATTAAGTTTAGACCTAATTTGGCTCAGTGGTTAGAGCCTGGATTGTAGGCTAACCCAATTGGTTCTGGTTCGATAATTTGGTGTCTAAGATAAGTTTGGCAGATTCGACTGACTGATTTTTAATTGAGAGCTACTCGACTCGAATGCGATTCTTGTCGAGTTAGTGGCATATTCCTTCCACCGATCTCACTTACTTGGCCATATGTGTCGATCCAGTTCTGATTTGAGGTGGCTAACAATTCGAGCTGACCCATGTCACTAGGTTAAGTCATAATTGTTATGACTATGTCAAGTCAAGTTTAAAGAGACCTAAATCAAATCTTCCTAAGAAAATATTAAATCTAGGTCTTCCACCATTGTGGATGTGCGGGCCCTTCCCGGGGTTGATTGTTCTCGACTGGTTATAATGGCTCAGTTGCACCGGGAAGATGCAACTATGTCCATTAGGCATTGGATGCTACGGATTAGAGGATGGGTTGGGCTCAATATTCTGGATACGGTGAGGGACCCAATCAAAAATCTAGTTCATGCAAATGGTAGGTTTGGCTTAACTAAGGATTGGAGCAATATCCCAGACATGGTGAGCTTCATGAATTAGAGATCAAGTTTTGGGTGCACCATGATTAGAGAATCATTAGATAAGAGTTGTCCATTCATCGATTGACCCATCACCAATAACTGTTAGGTGAGGTGGTGAGTCAGTTGGTGAGACCGCACCATCCACTAGAAATCACTGATCATGGAGATTTTCACATCTCTACCCAGGGAGTGTAGGGATCTGAGAAAATAGTGGGAGCCTAATTTGTTTAAAAATAAAAACCTTAAATAAATTGGTTGAGTCTGATTACAAAATCTAACTAGAAACTGTTGACTCTCTACAGAAAATATTGTTGTGATCCAGGTGGTGTGCCCAAGGCCCAGGGGACCAAGGCTAAGGCCAAGGTCCATCATTCATGAGGGTTTCATGGAGGCTCTAGGGCTAGTTGGGCCCTAGGTTGAAAGGTTGTGGGCCTTTCGGGTTCTTGATGTCTAGGTTATGTGGGCCTCAAGGGACCAACTCTTTATGGGCCAGGTCTGAGCCCAGGATAGGTGAGATTAGGTCGAGTCATGGGTGTACATGGGCTTGGATTAACCTAATCTCCCATAGAGTTGGTCAAGGGAGTTTTGGGTTTGGGTCACTTGACCCGGTGTTTATATATACATGTACTTGTATAGGTTTGATGAAGCCAAGAAAATAGACAACTCTTTCTCCCAAGTCTCTCTCTTCTCCCTCTCTCTCCAGCCATCTTCCACGCCCCAGGAGCAAGAAATCCTAGGGTTTCTTGCCGCCAGTCCATAGAAGGAAAGAAAGGAAGGGAGGCGCTAGCCCCTTCCCCCCTTTGCAGCTGCCAGCCATTTCTTCTCTCCCCTCTCTTGAAGGCACCCAAACACCAGGTGCAGGACTTGGAATCTCTTGAGAAGAGGTTGGTACAAGTCTCTCTCAGATCTGGAGTTGATCTGAGGTCGTTTGAGGCACGGGTGAGATCTCCATCAATAGATCTACAGGAAAGGCTGCAGCAGGACAGATCTGCGAGGTCTGTCTCCATCTATCTTCTTCCCCATCTAGAATATCCTAATTTGAGATCTATAATTGGAGACCTCGGTCCAGATCTGATCTAGTTGGGTACCAGATCTTGAATTTTTTAGAGGTAGTTTCAGAGGCGTTCTTCATCTGGAACGAAAGGCTGACGAAGAAGACAGCAACCAGGCTGATTTCGTCAAGGGCCTTGGATCGTGTCCAGATGACTCCAGATCTATTCATTGCTTGTTCTGCTATACCCAAGGTCTATGGGAGGAGCCAAGATCGTGCTCCAATAATTGGTATCAGAGCCACATTGGTGAGGAAGTGGTTCCAAGTGCGAGAAGTTGAAGATCCCAAGTGCTGAAAATTTTCAGCAAGGTACCATCAAGGTATATTCTACACTTCTTAAATTTATATTACTTGTTTGGCTTGGATCTAGTCATGGGCAGCAATATGAAGGTCAATTTTGAGAAGTTTGATGGCAAGAGGAATTTTTTCATATGAAAAATCGGGTGGAGGATCTTCTGGTGCAAGTAGATCTGGATCAGGCTTTGGATGAGAAGCCTGAGGGAATGATAGATAGACAGTGGGCATCGTTGGAGAAGAAAGCATGCTCGATGATCAGAAGATGTTTGGTGGATGCGGCATTGTATTCAGTACTGGAAGAAAAGACCCCGAAAGGCCTTTGGTCGAAGTTGCACACTATGTACATGGGGAAGAATATGTGCAACAAGCTGATGCTGAAGAAGAGGTTGTACAGTCTTCGGATGCAGGAGGGATCTGATGTGATTGGCCACATTCAGAGGTTTGACCAGTTGTGCACGGAGTTGGTGAATATCGGGGTGAAGCTGGATGAGGAGGACAAGTCTCTATTGCTTCTATGTTCGCTGTCCGGATCATATGATTCTTTGGTGACTACACTACTCTACGGCAAGGAGACTCTGGAGTATGAGGACATGGTCTCGATACTGAGGTCGAATGAGTAGAAGAAAAAGTTGACCAGAGATCGGGCTCCCTAGGAGGGTTTGGCAGTAGGGGAGAGGATAGGTAGAGGCAGAGGCAGAAGCAAGTCCAGGGGGCAGTCCAAGTCCAGGAAGGGAAAGAAAGAGGTGAAATGCTTCAAGTGCAACGAGTTCGGGCACTTCAAGCGAGAATGTCCACTATGGAAGAGCAAGAAGGGAGAAAGAAGTGGCTCAGAATCTGTGAGTGCAGTTGCTGGGCAGCAGTGGAGGATGATCTACTTGTGGTATCAGATAGTCACAGGCAGTACACAGAGGAGTGGACACTAGACTCTGCATGCTCACATCACTACACACCACACAGGTCTTGGTTTGCTATATACACCAAGATAGATGAGGGATCAGTGACTCTAGGCGACAATCATCCGTGCAAGGTGGCTGGGATAGGGACAGTCAGGGTGAGGATGTTTGATGGGATTGTGAGGACATTGACAAATGTAAAGCACATCCTGGAGCTGGAGAAGAATTTGGTGTCACTAGGCTACTTGGAGCGTAGTGGATACAGCTTCAGCAGTAGGGCTAGAAGCGGAGTACTGAATATCTGCAATGGAGCCATGGTAGTGATGAGAGGCAGGAGGTTGGACAATAACCTCTATCGCATGGAGGGATCTATGGTGACCGGAGAGTCTGATGCAGCAGCTGCAGCACAGGACCAGGAGGGGACTTACAGGATGTGGCACTACCGCTAGGCCACATAGGTGACAGGGGGCTGAGGGAGTTGAGCAGAAGAGGACTCATCTCTGATCTGGAGGATGGTGCTACAGGGGAGATCTGTGAGCCTTGCCAGATGGGAAAGCAGAGGAGAGTTCAGTTCAATATTAGTATAGCCCGCAGTGCAGCCCCTCTGGAGTTAGTACATACGGATGTGTGGGGACCAGCCCCAGTTTTAGCTAGGAATGGGGCCAGATACTTCATGACCCTGATTGATGATTTCTCAAGGAAGCTCTGGATTTACTTCATGAGAGAGAAGTCAGAGGTCTTCACCAAGTTCAAGATCTGGAGAGCTGAGGTGGAGAAGGAGCAGGGGAGAAGCGTGAAGTATCTGAGGTCAGATAATGGCGGGGAGTACACCAGCAGAGAGTTCCAGGACTACTGTGAGGAGTGTGGGATCAGGAGATACTTCTCAGTTAGGGGGACTCCACAGCAGAATGGGGTGGCCGAGAGGATGAACAGAACACTTTTGGAAAAGGCACGATGCATGAGGCTGCAGGCAGGGCTTCCAAAGGAGTTCTGGGTTGACACAGTTGATGCAGCGGGTTATTTGGTCAATCGATCACCTCACACCAGGTTGGATGGCAGGCTTCCAGAGGAGGTGTGGTCTGGGAGGACAGTTGGGCTGGGCCATCTATGGGTATTTGGGTGCACGGCCTATGTGCACATTGGAGCTGGTGAGCGGAGCAAGCTAGATGCTAGATCACGCAAGATGGTGTTTCTATGCTATCCGCGAGGAGTTAAGGGATACAGGCTGTGGGATCCCTTGGAAAAGAAGGTCATCATTAGTTGGGATGTGACTTTTGATGAGGAGTCAGTCCTACAGAGGCAAGCAGGCATGGAGGAGCAGCAAGAGCAGGAGGAGGTCCAGCAGGGCGCTGCTGGACAGCTTACCTCTTTTATTTTGCCTCTTGCAAGTACTACGGGAGGACATGACATTCAGGTGGAGAACCTACCTAAGATGTCTCCACAGGTGGAGAGGACTCGGATGGATGATCGAGGTGGGGAGGTCCAGCAGGAGCGAGCTGGATCGAGGACTGATATCGGTGTTGCCCTACACAAGCCCAAGAGGACCATCAGGCAACCAAACCGATATGACTTCGAGGAGACGCTATCATATGCCCTGGTGACAGTGAATGGAGACCCATATATGTATCAGAAGGCTATTGAGAGCCAGGACAGAGAGCGGTGGGTCCAGGTGATGTCCGAGGAGATGCAGTCTCTCCACAAGAATCAGACGTGGCGATTGGTGCAGTTGCCATAGGGGAAGAGGCCCATTGGCTGCAAATGGGTCTACAGTTGCAAGGACAGAGTGGAGCTGGTTGAGGCCTTGGGACACCAAAGTGGAGATTATTATGATCCAGGTGGTATGCCCAAGGCCCAGGGGACCAAGGCTAAGGCCAAGGTCCATCATTCATGAGGGTTTCATGGAGGCTCTAGGGCTAGTCGGGCCCTAGGTTGAAAGGCTGTGGGCCTTTCGGGTTCTTGAGGTCTAGGTTATGTGGGCCTCAAGGGACCAACTCTTTATGGGCTAGGTCTGTGCCCAGGATAGGTGAGATTAGGTCAAGTCATGGGTGTACATGAGCTTGGGTTAACCTAATCTCCCATAGAGTTGGTCAAGGGAGTTTTGGGTTTGGGTCATTTGACTCGGTGTTTATATATACATGTACTTGTATAGGTTTGATGAAGCCAAAAAAATAGACAACTCTTTCTCCCAAGTCTTTCTCTCTCTTCTCCTCTCTCTCCAGCCATCTTCCATGCCCCAGGAGCAAGAAACCCTAGGGTTTCTTGCCATCAGTCCATAAAAGGAAAGAAAGGAAGGGAGGCGCTAGCCCCTTCCCCCCTTTGCAGCTGCCAGCCATTTCTTCTCTCCCCTCTCTTACAGGCACCCAAATACCAGGTGTAGGATCTAAAATCTCTTGACAAGAGGTTGGTACAAGTCTCTCTCAGATCTGGAGTTGATCTGAGGTCGTTTGAGGTGTGGGTGAGATCTCCATCAACAGATCTACAGGAAAGGCTGCAGCAGGACAGATCTGCGAGGTTTGTCTCCATCTATATTCTTCCCCATCTTGAATACCCCAATTTGAGATCTACAAATTGGAGGACCTCGGTCCAGATCTTATCTGGTTGGGTACCAGATCTTGGATTTTTTAGAGGTAGTTTCAGAGGCATTCTTCATCTGGAACGAAAGGCTGACGAAGAAGACAACAACCAGGCTGATTTCGTCAAGGGCCTTGGATCATGTCCAGACGACTCCAGATCTATTCATTGCTGGTTTCACTGCACCCAAGGTCCATGGGAGAAGCCAAGATCATGCTCCAATAAATATGTCTGCCTCAAACCCCCTGACCAAAATCCTAGACACCCATAGCTGATTGGATCAAATTTCAAGGACTGGTTGAGAAACTATAGAATCATTCTAGGTTCTGAAAAATTGACTCATGTCTTGGACCAGGACCCACCTACCATGCCAGCACATCTGACTGCTGAACAGAGAGTGTCTCTGAAAAAGTGGATGGATGATGATAACAAAGCAAGGTACTACATGTTGGGTGCAATGTCTGATGACTTGCAGCGCCAACATGAAAATATTTTGACTACCCACCAAATGTTGGCTCACCTACAAGAGTTGTTTGGTGAACAAAGTCGCACAGCCAAGTATTAAGTCTGTCAAAAACTTTTTAAGGCTAAAATATGTGATGGGCAGTCAGTCCAAGATGATTGTTTGACAATGATCAAGGATCTTAAGGAGCTTGAGAAGCTCGGTATCATCTTAGACAAGGATTTTTAGATTGATGTGATCCTTAAGTCCTTATCCGATGCATATGGTCAGTTCATCATGAACTTTCATATGCATAAGATATAATGTACCTTAGCCGAGTTAATGAATATGCTGGTTATGACTGAGCTTTCAATGAAAGGTTCAAAAGGCTCAGTTCTTACTGTGGAGCAAATTTCTTCCAAGAGAAAGTCTTTTGAAAAGAAAAAGAAGTCTGCGAAGAAGCAGAAGGTGGATGGAAAAAAGAAGAAGATAAAACCGAAGAAGAAGGCTTCTGAAAAGGGAAAATATTTCCACTGTCAGTCAGAAGGCCATTGGAAGCGAAACTGTCCTCAGTACCTGGCCACCCTGAAGAACAAGAAGGATGGTCCTTCTGGAGGTATTCTCATTATCGAATCTAACCTTATGGTTTCTTCTGCATTCAGTTGGGTGTTTGACTCTGATTCTAGTGCTCATTTGTGCACTTCCATGCAGGGTCTGGAGGAGAGCAGGAGGCGAGGGATGGGGAGATGATCCTACGCATCGGGAACGGAGCAAGAGTTGCTGCTGTGGTCGTGGGAACCTACCCTCTGCGATTACCGTTAGGATTAGATTTAGTTTTAAGAGATAGTTATTATGTGCCTGCAGTAAGTAGGAATTTGATTTCTGTTTTATGTTGAGCACAAGAAGGCTATGTGATTAGCTTTCATAAAGACCATTGTAACATATTTTATGAAAATAATAAAGTTGCAAATGATTTTGTTATTAATGATCTCTATCAGCTACATGTTGATGTATCTGTATTTAATATTGAGCAAAATATGAATGCCATAGGAATTAAAAGGCCTAGATATAGTCTAAATGATAAGTATCTATGGCACCTAAGGCTAGGTCATATAGCGAAAGATAGGGTTAACAAATTAGAGAAATCCAGGCTATTGAGTCTGTTGACTTTCGAATCATATCCAGTTTGTGAATCATGCCTTCAAGGCAAAATGACCAAGCTTCCTTTTGTGGGACATGGGAAAAGGGCCACAGACCTACTTGCCCTAGTACATATGGATGTGTGCGGCCCATTTGATGTGCCGGCTAGAAGCAACTATGTCTACTTCTTTACTTTTATCGATGATATGTCTAGGTATGGGTATGTGTTTCTTATGAAACACAAGTCTGAAGCTTTTGAAAGGTTCAAAGAATTCAGACACGAGGTAGAAAAAAAACAGAAAAGCCCATTAAGGTTCTTCGATCAGATCGAGGAGGTGAATACTTTAGTCAGGAGTTCCTAGACTATCTTAAGGACAATGGTATAATTTCTTAATGGACTCCACTTGGAATGCCTTAACTCAATGGGGTTTCAGAACGGAGAAATCAGACCCTATTAGATATGGTCCATTCCATGATGAGCTTCACGGACCTCCTTGAGTTTCTTGAAAAATAGTTTATTCAAGATGGTGGCATCGAAAGAATAATTAAGCTCAAGGAGAATGTCTCCCAAGAGCAACAAGCTAAAGAACCTAAGGAACCAAATCAATCAGAACCAGTCCTAATACAACCTCTTCCACCTCGTTGATCAACTAGGATTTTTTGTCTTCCTGAAAGGTACTTAGGTACCATACAAGAGGATATAGAGAAAATATTCCTCACGAAAAATGGGGCTCATGGTGATGATCCCAAGACCTATGACGAGGCAATATGAGATATCGACTCTGAGAAATGGTTAGAGGCAATGAGATCAGAAATTGACTCGATGTACTCAAACCAAGTTTGGACCTTGGTAGATCTACCTGAAGGTATTGTACCTATTGGGTGTAAATGGATCTTCAAGAGAAAGATAGGTATAGATGGAAATATGGAGACATTCAAGGCTAGGCTCGTAGCGAAAGGTTATAGTCAATGTGAAGGCATTGACTATCAGGATACCTTCTCGCCCGTAGCTATGCTAAAATCCATCCACACATTGCTTGCTGTTGCAGCCTATTTCGATTATGAAATGTGGCAGATGGACGTAAAATGGCATTCTTAAATGGACATCTTGAGGAAGATATCTATATGGAATAGCCGCTTGGTTTCACATCCAGTGATGATGATCACAGGATTTGCAAGCTGCAAAGGTCCATTTATGGACTTAAGCAAGCATCTCGAAGTTGGAATACTCATTTCAATGATGTGATCAAAATGTTTGGTTTCATCAAGAATGAGGAGGAACCATGTGTGTTCAAAAAGGTCAGTGGGAGCGCAGTTGTCTTCCTCGTATTGTACGTAGATGACATACTCCTAATTGGGAATGATATTCCCATGTTGACCTCAATCAAAGTATGGTTATCTAAGGAGTTCTCTATGAAAGATCTAGGAGAGGCATCCTTTATACTGGGTATTAAGGTTTATAGAGATAGACCAAATAGGATGCTGGGACTTTCATAGAAGATGTACATAGAAAAGGTGCTAAAGAGGTTTAGCATGAAAAACTCCAAAAGAGGTTTATTGCCTTTTAGACATGGCATTCATCTCTCCAAGAAGATGTGCCCTAGCACACCTGAGGAGATTGAATGCATGGGCAAGATCCCTTATGCTTCGGTAATAGGGAGCCTCATGTATGCCATGCTATGTATACGACTTGATATAGCCTATGCTGTGAGTGTCACAAGCAGATATCAGTCGAATCCAGATGAAGAGCACTGGACTTCTGTGAAATATATCCTTAAGTACTTGAGAAGGACTAAAGATATGTTTTTAGTCTTTGAAAATGAAAAACTCTAGATTCAGGGATATACAGACTCAGACTTTATGTCTGATATAGATGATTGAAAGTCGACATCGGGAGTCTATTCATTTGCAATGGTGGTGCAGTTAGCTGGAAGAGTTCTAAGCAAATGGTGATTGCTGATTCCACCAAAGAGGCAGAGTATATTGCTGCATCGGAAGCTACGAAGGAGGCATTCTGGTATAAGAAGTTTGCCACAGAGCTTGGAGTGATGTCATCGGATGCCATCCCTCTCTACTGTGACAATAATGATGCCATAGCCCTAGCTAAGGAGCCAAGGTCTCACCAGAAGTCCAAGCACATCGAGCGGCAATTCCATCTGATCCGTGATTACCTCGAAAAGGGCTATGTCAAGGTTAAGAGAATCGACTCCACAGATAATGTGGTAGACTTGCTGACTAAGCCATTAGGCCAAAAGAAGATTGAAGTCCACCTTGAGAAGATGGGACTTAGATATGTAGCCAATTGGTATTAGGTCAAGTGGGAGTTTGTTAGATGTGTGCCCTAGATGCCAGATCGGCTGACACATTCCTATACAAATCTAAGGGCAAATTTATAATTTTGACTATAAATGAATAAAAGGATTATTCTTCTATCACATTATGTACATTGTGTCTGTGATACTTCTTTTGAGTTAGTGGGAATGTTAATTTATATTTTCAAGAGTTAAAAATTTAAAGCATAAATTTACATAACTAACTCATAAACTGCTCCTGACCATAGGATCATCACGAGGATGGTGATCGATCCGGAAGGTTGGTGTACGATCACTTTCTTAGGGTAGATGAGTCTTGAGTCTACAGTGTAGAGACATTAGAGTGAGATTACAGATATTCATTGAGAATGAGAGTACTGAGTGTGACCACTTCGAGCAGTCATAAGGAAGTCTACCTTCTCGTCGATGACTAGCTCGATGCTGTAGTTGTATGTCTAGTTCTTTGACCTGAGGTGCATCGACAGTTTATCTTGAGTGTGTTATAGTTTGACTACACCATAACTTGATCTCCTAGCCATTCGAAATCCTGAGGTGTATGTTGGTTGTAGCATATTCATTGTAGGAACCAGATCGCACCAAGATGGGATCTATCAACCTCGGTAGATGAGAGGAGTAATCCTATGATGATCGAAAGATTGAGTCCTTAAGTCCATGGTCATGGTAGAGTGAAATAATGGAAAAGAGTTTTCCATTAGAGTTTCACATCGAACTCGGATCGATCGATTGATTCATATGACTGATGTTGGGTTGGACGAGTTCACCTTAACCCTAATTCAATCGGGACTCATGATAGAGGAACTCAATCACACAGGTAGCTGCACTGAGAGGTTCATCTTCAGTTCTGATGGGTTGCCACCACATACTACTAGGTGTCACTGGTGGATTTTGGGAGCAATTAGAATGATTTTGATGGTCGATCATTCTAATTGTCTGAATCAGAAGAGTTCTGGTCCATCGAAAGAAGTTTCGATGATGTCGATGATGAGATCACGACATGTCTCATTACCATATAGAATTGAACCTAATTGGGTCACACAAATAAGGGTTAGGGTCTGGATGTCATCAATTGAGCTAGCTCAATTGATTTGGATAAGATCCAATTAGGTTCAAGAAAATCATGCTAGCACACGATTGAGCCTAACTTTCTCTTCGTGTAATCTTTTCTGTCTCTACTGAGCCAAATATGATTTGACTCATCCAGAGAACTTTGAAAAGGTTTCTCTTAGTCTAAATGAAGCTTGTCCAACTCAAAAAAGGCTTGTCTTAATTTATGAGATGAATTTAAGACAACACCTGCTAATTCCTAGCACCTGCCAATTTCATTTTAGGATATCTGTCAAAAGTTGACATATGGGTCTTAAACTGAAGAGGATTCATTGGAGGATTTTTGTGGAGTGTCCACATGTCAAACCACATCCAATTGGGTGCCATAATCAGATTATGGGGTGAGCCCAATTGGATTAAGTGGGGTGCCCCAAGTGGATAAGGATTGGAGAGACTTGATCAACTTGGACTCCTTGGCGCCACCTCTCTTTGAGCTTATCCAATGTTGGTTCCAACATAGGAGAGAGGATGGAATTTTTATCTGATGTGATCAGATGACATCACTCCATCAATCAGAATTTTTTCAAAATTAATTAGAATTTTTTGATTGGTTGAATGATGTGGCACTGCGTAGCATACAGGGTCTATATAAACCCTGTTGCGCCTAGGGTTTCAAGATAGAAGTTATTTTTTGTAAAAAACCCAATATCTGCCACCCCCTCCCCTCTTCTCTACATCCTCCCTGCTCTCCTATCTCCCCTCTTTATGTCCAAAGAGTTGGACATTCATCTGGTGCAAGGAAAAGGTGTGGTGACGCCTGGAACAGGAAGGCTGCAGGACATCTTCGACAGGCTGCTGCTCCAACTTCAGAAGGAGTTCTGAAGCACTTTCAAATCAGGTAGAGATCTGATTTTTGGAGCATAGATTTGCGAGGAGAAGATGATCTAGATCCTACCTGAGTGGATATCGGTAGAGGCCAAGCACTTGCGTGGCTATTTTTGAACCTCGAGAGTTACTGCGATCATCTACAGGGTAATCAGATTACCCTTGAGGTACTTCTTCTTTCATCATAGTTTTAGATTTAATTTTAAATTTTAAATATCAGATAATAAGATTAGATCTAGAGATTAGATCTAAAATAAATATAGGATAAAAATTTTTAAATTTATTTCACCCCAGATTTGGTGAAAATTGGAAGATCCTACGCGGAGAAAATATTTCTCCTCCTTCAGAATCATCCATGAAATTAATTTTTGATACATATTCTCAAGGTGTTGAAAATTAAAAATATGTATTTAATTTTTAAATACTTTCAGTCATAAAATTATCATGAAGATGGAGATCGATCTGAATAGACCAATGCACAAATCGCTTCTTTCAGGATAGATGGGTCTCCAGTCTACAGTGTGAAGGGAAGGAAAACAGTTTTCCTCCAGGATGCCCAAGTTGCATCTAAAAATTTTCTAATATTCTACTTGTTTAATGAGCAAATTTTTACCTGAAATGTAGTAGAACCAGAGATCAAATTCCAAATTATTTAATATAAATCTTCACAGAGGCCTGGATTTGTAGATCCTCTACTTCGCATGCACGTCAGACGCCACAGGAAAGCAGGATGAACTCCAATCCAATTGGCTTAGCAGCTTAATCAATCGAGAGATGAGATGTGCTAGTGTGACACCTCATACTAGCAGGTAGGGCATCCAAAGAGACCCCACACCTAAAGGAAGAGGGGCGGCAACAAGGGGAGAGGCCAAAGGGAAGATAGGACCTCTCTCTCTTCTCTCGCCTCTCTCTCTCTTTTCTCTTCTCTCAATCTGATTTGTTTGCTATGCTATTGCTATGCATCTATAGGTAGAGACCCTCTTTATTTATAGATGATTCTCATGATCTAATGAGATTAGGACTCCTAATTCAAATCTGATTTGAATTGGTCCAATACTCATAAAAGAAGGATTCCTATATGAGATATAATTGTCATCACATATAACAATCAACTTGCACCCAATCTCTCACCCACATGGGATGCCCCAAATAAGCACTAAATTAGGTTTTGGTCATGCTTTATGAGGGGGTATTTCTAGTGCAAGTAGGAATACTCATATCTCATCCAAAACAGGTCCGATTCGAATCCGATTCGAAGCTGGTTTGAAATAATTTTGAAGGACTGTCAATTCCAAACTCTTTAAGATTTTTATACCAAGTCTAACTTAGATTTTGAATCCATTTAAGTTCAATTAATTTAGATCTAATCAAAAATTAATTAGTACTTAAATCTAATCTTTCATATGTTCCATGAATCATAGATCAGAAACTATTCATCTCCAGGATCGAACCTGAATCTCATGTGTAGTGCTAGCTAGACATAGTCAACTCTTCAATCCTGTTTGACCCATAACTTAATTCTCAATCAAGTTAGCTTATATGTTCAATTAAGTCAAGTACTTCCAAATTGGACATATAAATATAGGTCAATTCCTTCCTACTTTGTCTGACTTGTGTGCATGACTCTATATGTTCAAATACTAAGTCGATAGCACAGGAACCAATTCTTGCACTAATCGAGATTCATCTAGCAATGATTTTCGACATCCAGATAGGTCGAATTATCGTCAAGAAATATTTCAGAACCCATACACATGGTTACCATGTAATTCATCCTTTTGACTCTGAATGCTCTAGGATGGTCTCAGGTTAACTGTCAATCGAGATTGCTTCATCTGCATTATATTTCAACCTTTCAAATCTATCTCATGGATTATCCTGGCCAAGACTTTACTAAATTGAAATACAGTGATACATCAACTTGAATAATCCAGAGAGATCAATCCCATCTTGATCCACATACAGACTTCATAAGTACTTGATTGTATTCAGTAGCCTTTCATCACTGCATTAAAAATTCAGGTAGTCCGATACCAAAGCACAGTAAGTTGCTTGCAAGTCACTATGGTGATCTCAGATTTGAAGGATATTTATACCTATGTGTTTCACGAGCAGCTCTTAACTGCAGAATGCTCAGTAGGTGAGTCACCTGTTCAATGATGATGTACCCCTACATCTCACCTGTATGCCATACTAGTGTCACCACACTCCTTGGTTAAGAGGACAACCAACTCATATGGCACACAACGACCTCCACTCGATAAATATCATTGTCCCATAATGACGTATTATTTGGTCACGAATATGTTTAAGAACTATACGATAAATCCTCTCTTTATCGTACACTAGCATAGTTCTAAGAACTTCATCATAGTACAAGAGTTCAAAGAAGATGTCACTTTATGATGAAAAATATCAGAATAATTATTATTCAATTGATCAATAATTCATATACAAGGATGAACTCAATCGTCACACGATTGATTTTAGGATACAATTCCCAACAACTCTCATTTGGACTAAAGCCAATCGGGGTGGTATCTTAAACCCATCTTCCATTTGAAGTTATTGAACTCTTTGATCCTGAGAGCTTTAGTGAAGAGGTTGGCTATGTTCTCCTTTTCGTCGATCTTTTAAAGCTTGATGTCACCTCGGTAAATGATCTCTCGCACCAAATGATAGCGGCACAGAACATGCTTGGTGCGATGGTGTGACTTGGGTTCTTTCGCTTGAGCTATGGCACTGGAGCTGTTACAGTACAGCAAGACAGGACCATGAATGGAAAGTATAACTCCCAGCTTGATAATAAACTTTCACAACCACACCACCTCCTTTGCAGCATCTGATGTAGTAATGTATTCCACTTCGCATACAGAATCAGCCACAGTATGTTGCTTGAAACTCTTCTAGCAAACAGCTCCTCCATTTAAGATAAATACGTAGCCCGACATGCTTCCGCTATCATCACAATCTAATTGAAAATTAAAATCAGTATATCCCACAAGTTTCAGGTCAGAGTCTTCATAGATAAGTCATTGGTCTTTAGTATTTCTCAAATACTTAAGAATTCCTTTCACAATCTTCCAATGCTTCTCATCCAGATCTGTCTGGTACCTACTCACTACCCCTAGTGAATAGGCCACATCCGATCCCGTACATATCACAGCATACATGATAGATCTCACTGTCAAAGCATATGGTATTCTACTCATGCGCTCTCTCTCCTCAAGAGTTGTCGGACAATCCTTCTTGGAAAGAGTAATTCCATGGCCTATCGAAAAATAGTATTTTTTGAAATTATCCATGTTGAGCCACTTCAACAAGGCATCAATGTATGTGGATTGGGACAATCCAAGCAACCTTCTGGATCTATCTCTATAGATCTTCATCCCTAGGATGTAGGATGCTTCTCCCAAATCCTTCATAAAGAACTGTGATGATAACTACAGCTTCACACTCTGCAAAGTCGAGATGTCATTTTCTAATAACAGTATGTCATCCATATACAGTACAAAAAAAATGACCACAGAATCGAAAGTCCACTTATAGATGTAAGGCTCTTCTCCATTCCTAACAAAGCCATATATTTTAATCACCTTATCAAAATATATGTTCCAACTCCTTGATGTCTGCTTAAGTCCATAAATAGACCTTTTCAGCTTGCACACTTTCGACTCATCTGTGGATGTGAACCCTTCAGGTTGTATCATATACACCTCTTCTTCCAGTTCTCTATTAAGGAAAGTAGTTTTGACATCCATCTGCCAGATCTCATAATCTAAGTGTGCAGTGATAGCAAGCATAATCCGGATGGACTTGAGCATTGCTACAAGAGAGAATATTTCATCATGGTCAGTACCATAACACTGACGGTAATCTTTGATGGCTAGACGGGCTTTATAGGTCTCTACTTTTTCGTCCGCTCCTCTTTTTTTCTTAAAAATTCATTTACACCCTATGAGTTTTATCCCTTCAGGTGGATCAACTAGTGTCCATATACTATTAATCTCCATGGACTCTATCTCGAACTTCATGGCCTCAAGCTATTTTTAAGAGTCAGGCCTTCGCATGGCCTCCATATAGGTGATCGGATCTTCATCATTCTCATCAAGTTCAATAGGATCACCGTCTCAGACCAAGAAACTATAATATCTATCAGACTGATGCGGTACTCTACCGGATCTCCTTAATAGTGCCTCTATCAGTTCTAATTTGATTCACCAATCGAATTCAATTCTATATGTGTCGGTCCTTCTACCTCATGAACTTCATCAAGTTTAATTTTACAAGCATTAGCTCCTTCACCAAAGAACTCCTTTTCCAAAAAGACTATCTGGCTACTAACAAACACTTTTTGCTCTGCAGCGAGGTAAAAGTAGTACCTTTTAATTTTTTTTGGATACCCTACGAACAAGTATTTATCAGACTTCGGTCCAAGCTTATCTGTCTTTAAACGCTTGACATAAACTAGACACCCCCAGACCCTAAGGTGTGAGAGTACCAGCTTACACCCAATTTATATCTCATACGAAGTCTTATCGACAGACTTACTGGGCACCTTATTTAAAATATAGCAAGCAGTTTCTAGAGCATATCCCCAAAAGAAGATTGACAGACTGGCAAAGCCCATCATGGATCAGACCATTTCTAATAAAGTTTGATTCTTCCTCTTGGACACACCATTATGCTATGGTGTTCTAGGAGGGATCCACTGTGAGAGAATCTCATTCTCTTCTAGATATATCAAAAACTCATTGGTGAGGTATTCACCTTCTCGGTTTGATCGAAGGATCTTAATATTCTTTTCAATTTATTTCTCTACTTCAGCACGGAATCATTTGAACATTTCAAATGATTCTGACTTATGCTTCATAAGATAGACATACCCATATCTCAATAGATCATCTGTAAACATAATAAAATAGTAGTATCCTCCTCTGATACTTATGTTCATAGGCCCGCATACATCAATATATATTAGACCTAGTATATCACTAGCTCTTTCACCTTTTTTCTTAAAAGGTGACTTAGTCATCTTACCAACTAGACAGGACTCACGGGTAGGCAATGATTCATAATCATCTATCTCAAGGATATGTTTCTTGATCAACCTGTCAATCCTATTCTTGTTCACATGACCAAGCCTACAATGCCAAAGATAGGATTCACTGATATTATCTAATTTAGGGTGTTTACTGACTGTGTATATTATACTAACAGGCTGTGATATTATGTATATACTATATTTCAATTGTCCATGCATAATTATAGTATCATTCATAATGATATCATAAAAATCATCCTTTATTATAAACTTGTAACCAAGTTTGGCCAAAAAACCTATAGAGTGACATTCATCAAAAAGGAGGGACAATAATGACAATCATTTAACATGACACTGCTAGACTCAAAAACAAGCTGCAAAGTTTCTAATGCCAGAATTGGAATAAGACTTCCATCTCCAATGTTAAAGAACCGCTCACCCTCTCGAAACTTTCTACTTACCTATAGTCTCTGCAATGAATTACATATATTAATAGGACTTTCAGTATCCAATACCCAGGTAGTAGTATCATAAATAGAGAAATTACAAGATGTTATCATATAAATACCTTATGAAGCAACCACTTGCCTCTTTCTCTTGTTCTTAGGCCTGTTTGGGTCAAGGATGGCTATATAAGCAGGATAATTCCTTTTTCAATGACCCAGCTTCTTATAGAAGAAGTACTCTACCTGGCTCTTATCAATTTTGATGGTTTGCTCTGCTTGGGATCAGCGGCATGGGATTTCTGCATATTTTTCTTTTTTCCTCTCCTAGAGGATCGATGCCCTATAGATGAACCTCCCACTAAATTCATTGGCTCCTTTTGGAGCTGGTGATCCTTCTCAAAAGTCTACAGTAACCCTAGCAAACCATGATAGTTTACCACAGGCTTCATCATTCTATAATGACTGAGAAAGGGTAGGTAGGATTTCAATAGTGAATTGAGGATAGCATCCTTACCTAACTGTTCATACAATGAAAAGTCAAGTTTGCTAAAGCATTCAATCTGCTCAATCATATACAATACATGATCGGTGACTGAAGCCCCCTCTCGCATACAGACATTGAACACTGTGCAGGAGATTTTATGTCTCTCCGCATCCTCAGGGTGCCGAAGGATTCATTCAATATTTGAATGATCTCCTCTGGCTTGGATTTTTGAACTTACGACTAAGTTCATCTTTCATAGCTGCCCTCATTATGCAATGCATAGTGGTGTGATTATTGAGTCACTTCATGTAAGTATCTCTCACAGCATGAGGAGCATTGGCTGCAGATTCTTCAGATGCCTGATCCGTAAGAATATATAAAATTTTCTCGTGCTCCAACATGATCTTCAACTTTCGATACCAGCTATTGAAGTTGGGTCCGATGAGCTTGTCGCTGTCCAACAGTGAATGGAGGGATAGTGTGTTGGCCATAACTGAAAGAAGAAAATACTAGCCTATTAGTATATGAATTATTTTTAATCCTGAAGATATAAACTTTAGTCTAAAGATTCTCTCACTATTTTTAACAAATTAGTAGCCTCTACCTCCAACTCAAAGAATTACATTAATTCCTTAGCGGGTACTAGAATTCACATGGACTGCATTCGGGCCCGAGTGTGGCTTGGCCAACCCTAATACATCCATGGATAGGTTTATAACCAATTATTTCTCCAAACAACTTCTAGCAATGGGTTCTCCCCCAGGTGTCTCTTCAGCAGGCGTGTAGCGCCTCCACTGAAAATCTTGGTTAGGTCCAATCATTAACATGACATACCAAGTACATCCAATAAATAGATGTCCAGGTCCGAGTGTGGCTCAGCCAACTTGAGCAATGATCTGAAGGTACATCATGATGGTCATATGATGAATGATAATTTCAATATGTAATAGATACCAAGCGTGTGGTACCTCCAATACCTATTTGAAATATTGGACTCATTATCACACACCTTAATGGAAGGCAATGATCAAGTTATCTCATAACTTTATCACTTTATGGACCTAATAATTTAGAAAATTTGATTTAATTGATCTAAGAATAAGAGAAGAAGTCAACCTGCAAGCTGCAAGTCCTCCCACTGACTTCACCAAGTCATGTAAAGGATTAAGCACAAGCTGGTCTAAGGACACCTAAATTAGTCACACTGATTCACCTTAATGACATGGGTCTGCACGAATCAACTAGTGACCTAATCAAAACATAATCTACTACATTGGCCAGGTAAGTGAGATCAGTGAGAGGGATATGCCTTTAACTCACTGTAGACGCATCTAGATGAATAGCTTCCAATTAAAAATCACTTGATCGAATCTGCCAAACTTATCTTAGACATCAACTGGTTAATTAGTTTTGATTTGGCAAACCAGAAGGTTCGGGCTCAACCATGGAGCCATGATCATGGTTCATTTATAAGGGTCAAACATATGGACTTGATCAAACTACAACTATTGAGATTGATCTAGAAAAATACTGACCTGATCTAATTTAATATTTGATTAGATTTAGAATTTCTCTACATGATCCATATGTGTTTCTAACCCTAGATCTAACCCATTAGAAGGACCTGATTCATGCTAACTTTTTACCCATCATTTTATGTGGTGTCTTAATGATCTTCAATTCTCAAATCTAGATCATTCAAAACTTAATTCATAATTAGTGTGTGAAATGTATGTTTTAGTCTATAGAACTATTCTACAAGGGTTTCAAATGAAGCATACCATATGTTTCAATACATGAAAATAATTTTTTATAATATATTTAATAATTAAATATATATAGGTATGATCTAAATTTCATACATACATCTCATGTATCATGACAATCTTTAGATTTATACCATTTACATCATATGTAACATGTAATTCAGATCTAAAATAATTTTATGTCTAAATTTTATCCTATTGCAATGAATCATAAATCACTTTAGATTTAATTCAAATATATTTATGATCAAAATAATATATAAAAATCTGTTCGCTTTTCTTCTTCATGAAATCAGATCACAATGACACCCCTACACATCATAAGAGAACCCATCGAATAGGTAAAAGAGAGATTAATCTCTTCAATCTTCTATGATTGGATGGTCTAGTGATCTCATCAATCCGAGTACTAAGCTACTAAGATCTAAAATCTACTTTCATATATAATTACATCAATATATAATTATTGATAAAATTATTTTATGTCATAAACTTATCCTTGATCTTATCAATTATGTTCTTCATCTAATCTAATTAGATTTAATGTATCATATACTCATATCAGATCTGAAACATATCTTATACTGATTATAAAATATCAATTTCAGATTTGATATCATATAGAAAATTAATTAGATGCAAATATGAATGCATAAGGAATAAATTTTTGGAAAAATCTATTTTCGTGTAGTGCTGAATTTTGATAGGATTCATATCTAAATATCCATCAAAATGAATCTAATTCAGATCTAAAATAAACAACACTTCATAAGAGAAATAAAAATATTAAAATTATATTAAAATATATTTAAAATAGATTTTAATTCACATTGCTATTCCATCAAAAATTCAGTAATAGCAAAATTTTATTATAATAGATTTATAACAATCTCAATCAACCATTGATTAGGCACCTCTAATCCAATCAAAATTAGATCAAAAATTTTATATAAATAGATTTAAATGAGATTTAATATTTTATAAAAAATCTCAATTATATCTCATATAAATAATCTCAAAAAATTTTATTTTCTATGCATATATTTTAGGCCTGCTCTGATACCAATTGAAAGGAAGGAAAACAGTTTTTCTTCGGAATGCCCAGGTTGCATCTAAATTTTTTTTAATATTCTACTTATTTAATGATCAAATCTTTATCTAAAATACAGTAAAACTAAAGATTAAATCTCAAATTATCTGATATAAATCTTCACGGAGGCCTGGATGTACAGATCCTCTACTTCGCATGCACGTCAGATATCGCAGGAAAGCAGGATGAACTCCAATCCAATTGGCTTAGCAACTCAATCAATTGAAAGATGACATGTGCTAGTGTGACACCTCACACTAGAAGGTGGGACATCCAAAGAGACCCCACACCCAAAGGAAGAGGGGCGGCAACAAGGGGAGAGGCCAAAGGGAAGATAAGACCTCTCTCTCTTCTCACACCTCTCTCTCTCTTTTCTCTTCTCTCAATCTGATTTGTTTGCTATGCTATTTCTATGCATTCATAAGTAGAGACCCTCTCTATTTATAGATGATTCTCATGATCCACTGAGATTAAGACTCTTAATTCAAATCTGATTTGAATTGATCCAATACTTATGAAAGAAGGATTCCTATATGAGATATAATTGTCATCACATATGACAATCAACTTGCACCCAATCTCTTACCCACTTGGGATGCCCCAAATAAGCACCAAACTAAATTTTGGTCATGCTTAATGAGGGAGTATTTCTGTGCAAATAGGAATACTCATATCTTATCCAAAACAGGACTGATTCGAATCCAATTCGAAGCTGATTCAAAATAATTTTGAAAGACTGTCAATCCCAAACTCTTTAGGACTTTTATATCAAGTCTAACTTAAATTTTGAATCCATTTAAGTTTAATTAATTTAGATCTAATCTAAAATTAATTAATAATTAAATTTAATCTTTCATATGTTCCATAAATTATAGATCAGAAACTATTCATCTTCGAGATCGAATCTGAACCTCATGTGTAGTGCTAGCTAGACATAGTCAACTCTTCAATCTTGTTTGACCCATAACTTCATTCTCAATCAAGTTAGCTTATATATTCAATCAAATCAAGTACTTCCAAATTGGACATATAAACATAGGTCAATTTCTTCCTACTTTGTCTGACTTGTGTGCGTGACTCCATAAATTCAAACACTAAGCTGGTAGTATAGAAATCAATTCTTACACTAATTGAGATACTATCTAGCAATGATTTTTGACATCTAGATAGGTCAAATTATCATAAAAAAATATTTCAGAATCCATACATATGGTTACCGCATAATTTATATTTTTGATCTTGAATGCTCTAGGATGGTCTCAAGTTAACTGTTAACCGAAATTGCTTCATCCATATTGTATTTTAACTTTTTAAATCCATCTCATGGATTACCCTAGCCAAGGCTTTACTAAATTAAAATACAGTGATACATTAACTCCAATAATCTAGAGGGGTCAATCCCATCTTGATCCACACACAGACTTCGTAAGTACTTGACTGTTCCCAATAGCCTTCCGTCACTGCATTAGAAATTCAGGTAGTCCGACATCAAAGCACAGTGAGTTGCTTGCAAGTCACTATAGTGATCTCAGGTCTGAAGGACACTTATACTTATATGTTTCGTGAGCAGCTCTTGATAGCAGAACGCTTAGCAGGTGAGTCACCTGTTCAGTGACGATGTACCCCTACATCTCATCTATATGCCATACCAGTGTCATCACACTCCTTGGTTAAGAGGACAACCAACCCATATGGTACACAACGACCTCCATTCAATAAACATCATTATCCCGTAATGATATATCATTTGGTTGCGAACATGTTTAAGAACTATACGATAAATCATCTCTTTATCGTGCACTAGCATAGTTCTAGAAACTTCATCACAGTATAAGAGTTCAAGGAAGATGTCACTTTATGATGAAAAATATTAGAATAACTATTATTCAATTGATCAATAATTCATATACAAGAATGGACTCAATCGTCACACGATTGATTTTAAGATACAATTCCTAACACAGTGTAGAGACACTAGATGATGAATGCGGATAGTTGTTAGAGAACAACTAGTATTGAGTGTGATTATACGAGAGATCACTTAGATTTCTACTTGATCGTCAGTGATCGTCTCGATGCTGTAGTTGTGTGACTGGTCTTTTGACCTGAGATGGTACTGTTGCTCGTAGTGAGGATGCTAGAGTTTGATTGACACATAAATATGGGTCTTAATGAGCCCTTGTAGTGGATATTGGTGACAGTTGGTCCACTGTAGGAGTAGGATGTGCATCAAGATGGGATCTATCGACCTTGGTAGAAAAGAATAGTCCCATAAAATTTAAGAGGCTAAGTCCAAAAATCTGTGGTCACAGTAGTGTGATTGATGGAAAAGAGTTTCTATAAGAATCATATTTGGACTTGAGCTAATCGAATCTATCATATTTTTTATTCAAGTATGGTGTGTCCTTGAATCGTCTATGAAATTAATTTTTGATACATATTCTCAAAGTGTTGAGAATTAGAGACATATATTTAATTTTTAAAGACTTTCGATTATAAGATTATCATGAGGATAGTGATCGATCTGGATAGACTGATGCACAAATCATTTTCTTCAAGATAGATAGGTCTCTAGTCTATAGTATAGAGATATTGGATGATGAGTATGGATAGTTGTTAGAGAACAACTAGTATTGAGCATGACCATATGGGAGATCATTTGAATTTCTACTCGATCATCAGTGATCGTCTCGATGCTGCAATTGTGTGACTGATCCTTTGATATGAGATGGCACTGCTGCTCGTAGTGAGGCTACTGGAGTTTGATTGATACATAAACATGAGTCTCAATGAGTCATTATAGTGGATATTGATGATAGTTGGTCCACTATAGGAGTAGAGTGTGCATCAAGATGAGATCTATCGATCTTGGTATAAAGGAGTAGTCCTATGAAATTTGAGAGGCTAAATCTGAGAATCTATGGCTACGTAGTGTGATTGATAGAAAAGAGTTTTCATAGGTATCACATTTGGACTTGAGCTGATCAAATCTATCATATGACTGATGTTGAGGTTTGACGATTTATCTATGACCTGCCATCTAGTCTGACTCACAATAGAGGGACTGAATCACACGTTAACTACATCTAGAGGTTCTTTTCAATTCTACTGGATTACCACTACATACTACTAGGTGTCATTAGTGGATTGTGAGAGCTCATTAGGGTTGTTCTGGATCGATAATTCTTGATGAGTTAGAGTAAAAATATTTTGATCCTTTGAAAAGAGTTTCAATGATACTTTGACAGAGATCATTATATATCTCACTACCAGATAGAATTAAACTTATGGAGTCACACAATAAAGGGATTAGGTCTGGAATAAGCAATTGAACTTATGAAGTGTCAATTGGGTTTAAAGAAACCCGATTGGGTTCAAGATAATCTTGCTAGCATATGGTTGGACCCAATTTCTTCTTTATGTTGAGATTTTTTATTTGATAAAATAATTTAAATTTAATTATCTATTAAAAAATTAAATGAATTAGATTCATTGGACTCTAATTATTGGGTATCTAAGATTTTGGATCATATGAATTAAGGGTGCAAGTCCCTAATTAATTTTTTTGATAGTTATTCTTGGGCGTCATCTTGATTTGATCAAGTTGGGCATGTCCCATAATTAGAGGGCTTAAAGATCTCATATGGGATGTCCCTTGGGTGCAAAAGAGGATGTGAAATAATGGGTGCAAGGGCTCCAAGAGTTGGCACCTAATAGGATTTCTAATGTAAGTTAAATAACTTAAGTTATTAGGAAACCCAATGTAAGTAGGACTTATATTACGAGATTAAATAGGATTCAATCTACATGCCTATTTAAAGAGACCTCTCCTAAGGTCCCTAGAGCATCAAACCAGCACCCCACACACTCTAAAGGAGACCTCCCATGCCCTCTCTTCTTCTCCTTTTCTCTTCTCCCTTGGATGTCTAACGTCCTTCATCTTTGGGCATCCCATCTTGTTCCATGCCCAAGGCTATTGGGTACCTTTTGTTTGTTGGTTTCTACCTACTGGTAGCAACATAATTCAAGAGGAGAATGGCAAGAGAAGAAGAGAAGAAGAAGATCAAGAAAAGAGATCAAGTGTTGATCGCGATCCAGGCTGAATTTTCTTAGAGAAGAAAATTTTACTTGAAGAGGATTGTTCCAGGCTGATCTTGAGTGGATACCCATAGAGGTCAGATACTTTTACAGTTAGAAAAAAATATCTTCTCTTCTAGATCCAGATTTGAAGAAAGAGATTGCGAAACAGGTATGCGATTTGATCACAATCCGAATTTCAGCATATGTCAATTTCAGCATGTGAACTAGATCTTTATAATTTTATATTTTTATGTATGCATGATTCAAATTAAAAGTATTTTAATCTAGTATTTTACTATGGTATTTAGAAAATAAAATTTTAAAGCACACATGCATGCTCTAAACCTCAAATTCCAACAAAATGTTATTAGTCCATAATCGAACTTGGATATGAGATTCTGTGTTAGACTTGTGAGATAAGTTTAGGTTAGATCCTATGATCTGATTTTCTATAGAATTGTTAATTCAGTGCATGTGATGTGCACAGACTTGGAATGATACATTGGATGTATATTGCCAAGAATTAGGGTTCTTGCATATGATGCATTCATCCAAGATCCAAGGGCCAACCACCATGGAATTGGGCATTCATCATTATGGGTTTTCCATTATGATTATTGCCCTAGGTATGTGTGGGACCGAAAAAATTTTTTTGATCATGGAAATGATGCTTCAGACATGGATTAGAATTTTTATCAATTAATTTGTTTTAACTATAATTCATTGATCTAATGTGATTAAAATTTATGATTATAGATTAAATCAAATTCATAATTCTAATTTGATTAAAAATTATGTTTAATTAAGATTGATCGAATTGTCATTGACCTAATTTGTTAGGACTTGAGTCATGATTGACTGAATCTTTGCTAATCTAATTGGATTAGGGTCAATCTAAAAATTGATCAACTCAACTCAAAAGGATGACAATTGATTGACTTAAAATTGGATTAATAGTTGAATCTGAATCAAAAATTCTAGACGGGTCTTATGCCTATATATTTAAATATCTCCATTGACATGTTCAAAAATGATATCACAATTAGAATAATATGAGAAGCTTTTTATCATGATTTATAATTATTATAAAATACATGATGAGTGGTTATGGATTATGGTATATCTATGTGATGGATGTATGCATGAATGCCTTCATGTTGGCTGATTATATAAATGTATCTGCATAGTTGCAATAGGGGCTGGGTGCCCTTGATGCATTGTATTTTCGACTATGCCTTTCTTTTGTATGTTTCCAACCATTGATTAGGACTTTTACATATTGATATAAAATTATAAAAAAAAATTTATTTAAAAATAGATAAAAATTATTTTTTTTATTTTCAGATAAAGATCGAGCATTCACAAAAATCTTCATGGAGATGAAGACTGGACTACCATGCATTTGGAGAGTGGAGGCGCATTAAGATTGACCATGAGATGGTTCCATCTATGATGCACCTAGGGTTTGACCCGTATACCATCTTGTGGCTCGAATGAATTTTTTCAAAAGTCTATAACCATTTGATTCTCTTTATATGCTCTTACATGCTGGTAGTTAGAATTAAAATTGCATATGATGTATTTGTATATATATTGGATGTGCATGAGACCTAAGTCTCTCATTTAAATTATATTAAGTCATAATGACGAAGTGTTAAGAACACTACCCATGCCTTCCTTCATGCCAAGCCAGTATTTTATCAAGAACTATAGTAGGCTTGTTGTGCTATCCACAAGGCTTATTGTGAAGATTGATGTGATATTTTTCGATGCATAATGAAGCTAATGGTATTTAGCTCATACTAAGTCAATAGAGTATATCAAAAATTGTAGTGATTTTATTGTGCTATCCACAAACCTTGCTATAGAGATTGATATGATGTTGATTTAGTAATATTTATGGTATATTTTGATAGTACTGCCTTGTTGTACTATCTATAAGGATAGTATTATTCAGATATAACCATATAGGATTGAAGGATATGACTTAACTAAAATACTATAATTTATTGTGCTATTCACAAAGCTATAAGTATTTTAGAGGCAAACGTTATGTTGAGAGTTGTATGAGATGCAATTGGTAAAGAGTTACCTACCTTTGAACTCATAGGAGCTTGTTGTGCTATCCACAAAGTTTTTTATGAGAAATTGAGATCTCAACCCCATTAAAGAACTTATTGATAGGCTTTCTCATTTTTCATACTTGAGGGCTATGAAATTTGCTAAAATAGTGAGAGACATAATTAGATAAAAGATCTTGTCTAAATTGTGCATGTCATCATGAGTAGTCCTTTTATATTCTTATTCATCTGCATCTTCAATATCACTACATGGTATATTTGATGCCTTTTAAATTGACCAAACTTCATGGACTGGTTAAGGAACATGAGAATAGTTCTCATTTAGGAGATAGTCTCTTATTCTCCTAATTTTGATCTGATTGGAGATAAAAAAGGAATAACCACATATGAGATATGGTGGGGTGACAGTATGATTGTCAAGTATATCCTGATTAACTTAATTATGCGATTAAGTCAATATCATAGATGGTGAGTTAATCTAAGATTTGATCCTGCTAACTTTTCTAGATTCCTTCTTTAACATCTCCCAAGAGAAGAAAGGTGAATAATATCTTCACCAAGGGTATCAATTTTCATTACAACAATGTGAGCATTGAAAGAAAATTGTAAAAGTTGTCTTGCAAGTGTGAAGCAGTAGCAGGATGCAAAAATTATATCTGCTAATGGTTTGTATATGATACAAACTAATTTATCATTGAGTGCTTCAGCTTTTGATTTTTGGATATGTGATACCTCATATAGGTCTCACTTATGCAAAGCATTGCTGGACCTATAAAGCTGAAGAGAGGTGACTTCATGCCTTTTGTCGTTAATGGATAGTCCATCCAAGCTAAGGCTGAAGGAACCTACTTATATATATAACTATTTAGCAATATTTAGAAACTAATAGACTGCTATTATATGCTTAAATTTATCAAAAATATTATTTTAATTCTTTTGTTATTGTAGCATGATTTTGAAATTAATATAAAGAGCAAAAGTTGCTCTCTTTCTGAAAATTATGACTATGAATTTATGATAATAGTCTCATGTTTCTCTTACTCAATCATGTTGTTCTTCATGTAGATGAGAACAAGAAAAGAATATGTGATGGTCACATATTTCTGGCATTGCCAACTTAGCCATTTTTGTGAGTCAAAGATTAATAAGTAATACAAAGAAGAGTTCTTTGATCTGTATAAATTTTTGAATCATATAGAACTTGTAAATCTTATCTCATGGATAAAATAATCAAGATCCCATTTACTGGACATGAGAATAGGGTGAGTGAACTATTAGGCCTTATATATATGGATGTTTGAAGGTTAATAATATCTTGACTCAAAGATGGACATCCCATATGAGATATGGTGTGTTCCTTAATATGCTTCGCAGATTTTATTATCTCATTTTGGGGATATGTCCTAAAAATTATTGCATGTGTTCTAAATTAGATACCGTCAAAATCTGTTACTAGCACTCCACATGAGATATGAAAAAGAAAAAAAGATAGGTTGCTCAGCTTATGTGAAAAGAGTTGATATATATAAGTTTTATGCTAGATCAGGTTTGTATAAGTTTATAGGTTATCCTTAGAGTATATGATACTACTTCTACTACTCTAACAGACAAAAGGTGTTTTGTCAGTAGGTATACCACTTTTTGGAAAAAAAAAATTTATTTAAGAAGGAGACAGTGGGAGGATAGTTGAACTTGAGAAGTTTAAGACCTATAAACTATTCCATCATAATTTATGGAGTGTCCACAAGTTGGTACTCAACCAGATGTGCCCATTGATGAGGCACTGCCATGACACACACCTCCTCTTCGAAAGTAAATAAGAGTGTGTAATGTACCACTCAAGATATGGGTTTATCATTGAGAATGATAATATGCCACACATCATTGCGAATGATGTTTCTTGATCTATTCAGAAACAGTCATGAGTAGAGACTCTGACAGATGGTTTGAAGCCATGAAATCTGAAATGGACTCCCTGTACCTCAACCAAGTATGGACTTTGGTTGAAGCACCTATGGGTATGACCCAATAGATTGCTAATAGGAATATCCATCCAGATATTGCTTGCTATAGCCGCTCACCATCTAGAGAGTTTGTCTCTAGTGGGAGGGCAAATCTATTTATGGATTAAAGCAGGCATCGAAGAGTTGGTACTTCTATTTTTGATGAGATAGTCAAAATATTTAACATTGTCAAAATATGAATGAACTATGTGTGTGTAGGAAGATAAGTGAGAGTTCCACGAACTTTTTGGTTGTATGTAGATGACATATAATATATTGAGAAGGTTATCCCGATGTTGCAGTCGATCAAAGATATGCTTATCACAAAAATTTTCTTTGAAAAGATTTGGGTAAAGTATTTGATATACTTGGTATTTATAGAGATAGATCTAAGTGGATGCTAAGCTTATCTCAATCTAGGTACATAGATTTTATGTTGAAGAGATTCAACATGGATGGGTATAAAAGAGTTTACTTATCCATATATTCAATGTACTAAGCCTGATGTGGTTTATGCCTTGTGCATAATCATTGATTTTAGCCAGATCCATGATATAATTTTTTGAAAATTGTGAGAAGTGTTTGTAAAGTACTTAAGAAGTACTAGAGAAGCAGTGAATTGGAAGAGTTCTATATAGCAAACTATATTTGACTCAGCTAATTGCTGTTAGTAAAGATTGGTAAGGAAAGTCGCCTGATGAAAGGGTTCATCACTAAGTTGGGTGAGGTCTCATCAGAAACCCATGCACATCCTATGGCACTTTCACCTCATTCATGATTAGATCATAAAATGAGTTGCTATAAAGAACAGCATATTGGACCAGTTCACTAAGATTTTACACAGCAGTAGTGTGTTCGCTACCTTGATTGCATGAGCATCAAGTACTGGGGCGATTGGCTTTAGTGCAAGTGGGAGATTGAAAGAATAGTGCCCTATAATCCAATCACATGGGTGATGCGATAGGCACTTTTTTATGTTATCTTCCTGCTCATTTGCATGATATTGATTATTTTATGAGGTATTGTATTTTATTATTTGCTACATTATATTTTATGATTATGATAAACTCCATAGATTAGGAAAATAATTTTATGATCATGATGAGATCATGCCAGTAAGACCTAAAATCTTGATAGTCTCAATATAAAATATTTTTAGTCGTTGGATCATCGAGTCGGAGATCGATGATGTCGATAAGACTTGTACATTCTATGTATACTCTTGATGGAGAGAGTGATCGATCTCACAATCACTTATGTGGTGATACTAATACAAAGATGTAGGTGCTTATTAAAGAATGAGTTCACTAAACTGATCCATAGGAAGAACATCTGATAGAGCCTTACAGTATGTCAACAGATGGTTCTCCAGTGGGAGTGGTGCAAGTGATCCTTTGACCTGAGATCACTATGGTACCTTATGTATATGGATCCTTACTTTGGTTTATTTCCTAACATGCCACTTTGAGATGTGTGTTAGATATTCTGGATTTGGTGAAGTATGCATGGAGGTTGTGAGTAGTCAATATAGAATTGATCACTCCTTATAGGAGGAGAGAACATCCTATATGATCTCATAGGATGATGACTCTGAGAGTCTCTGGCCAGAGTAGGGATAAATAGTAGAAAAGATTTCTATTTGTTCATCAATCGAGTCATCATCATCTGATCGAGATACATATGGATAGATATTTGGGCTTGACATGATTCCATATCCATGGCCTGTTTGGGATATTATATAATTGAAGAATTGAATTGCATAGTAACTCACCACGAAAGGATAATTTTGATATTTTCATCAAATTTCATATCTTCTGGGTAGTCATGATACATTGCTAGACGTCAATCTTGACTTGCAGACTTACAAAAATTAAAAGAGTTTAATTTGAGAATTAATTAGAAAGTGTTCTGATTAATTGATGTCTTTAGGCTGACCTAATTGGATTAGGTCATGAGTTTGAATCCACTACTGGCTAGATATGGAACCCAATAGATTACATATAATAGGGATTTAATCTTGATCTAATCTATTTAGATTTATTATAAATTTTATGAGTTAATTAAATTGCTAGCACATGAATTAACCCAAGTTTTCAATTTAGTTTGGTGCAAAGGTATTTGTACTAACCCTAAGTTTGATGCCTTGACCTAATAGGATTAGGTTTAATCTTTTGGTTTCCTAATTTGGCTAACCAATCCACTTGAAAGTGTTTCATCTGGAATAAACCTCCTCTACGCCACCACACGCAAGAAATAAAAAGGCCCTGCCCCATTTATTTTGGTGTTAAGAAGGAGGAGTCCTTTTGGTTTACTCCTCTTAAATTTTCTTCCATATTCCATGCTATCCTTTGTTTCTTGCACCATTAGATGGTGCCTTGGGATGTGTGGATAGAGAAGACAAGGAAGAGTCCTTCTTTATGAAGGAAATCACATGCCAAAAATTATGGGATGCCCATTTTGTTTGTGCATTGAAAGAAGGAAGAGTCCTTGTTCAAGACTCTTGGTTTCATGCATTTTTCCTTTTCCCACGCACCATCAGATGATGCCTTGGTTCTTATGTATAGAGAAGGAGTCCTTCTATCTGTGAAACTCTTCTTTTTTCATGCCTAACTATTTTCCCCTTTGGTTTCTATGCGGAAAATTATTTCACCATGTAGAAAGTATGGGACGCCAAGAGTTGGCACCCCTTGGGATTTTTTTGTGGTGCCCCTTCTTTCTACATTTAAGGGGTGCTCCATATGTGACATGGTGTCCAATCCTAAGGGCTTTAGGCAAGGGATTATGTGAGAAAAGAAGGGAAAAAATCTAAAAAGAAAAAGACAAGAAAAAGAAGAGAAAAATTAGAAAGGAAATTAAGAGAGAAATGGAAAGCAATTGTTGCTTGTCCTAAAGTTTAGATTGTTCAAGTGTTGGACATCTGAATTTGATTTATGTGATGAGATCCTTTTGGTAAAAGGTCTCTAGTGTGGTCCTAGTGGAGGTTTCGAAGGCATACAGGCAGTGAAGTTATGAAGATGGCTACAGCACTATGTCAAATTAGGAAGGACCTTGATCTGTCCCGTGTGGATCACCATTAGAGGGTTTTTATTTTGAAGCCTTATGGAGATCACTCTATTACCAGATCCTCATCTTCATGTTTGGTATATAACTTCTAATCTCTCGTTAATCTGCATGCTAGAATTGTTTAATTGTAATCATCAAAGAGTTCCTAGAGTTTGTATTTCGGTAGTCATGTTTTAATTGTTAAAATTTATTTTCAATAATTGAATGCATGTAAAAGAATTTTTGAAAACTATACTCCGCTGTATCACTGAAACCCAACAAAATATGGCTTTCAGCTCCAACATTTAGGAATCTTTTGTTGTTTCCAATCTTTCTACTAACCTAAAGTCATTGCAACAATTTACATAGACTTTCGATATCCAATACTCAGATAGTAGTATCACAGTTAGAGAAATCACAAGGTGTTATCATATAAGTGCCTCGTCCAGTAATCCTTTGCTGATTTCTCTTCCTTAGCCTATTTGGATCAAAGGACTCTATCAGACTAGGTGAAACTTAGACACTTTTGTCAGTTCGGACTCCTCAGCCTAAGCACGACTCTTTTGCACTTTCTTTTTCTTTTCTTTCTCAAAAGATTATTGTCCCACTGAAGATACATCTTCAGAGGTGCAAAAGAACTCCTTCAATATTTAAAGAATTTTCTCCCATTGAGCATCATCAAATTTATAACTAAATTCATATTTTTTATTGCTCTCAAAAACACCACATAGTGATATGATCATTTGGCCACTTTTGATAAGCATTTTTGATCGCATCATGTGTGTTGGATGCAAAAACATCAGGTGCTAGATCCATAATTATATATAGGATCCAATCGTGCTCTAGAACTATTTGTAATTTTTGATACCAACTATCGAAGTTGGGTCCTATAAATAAATCATTGTCAAATAGTGAACGGAGCAATGGACATCTAGCCATAATTGAAAAGAAAATATAAGACCTCTATGTTTATGAATTGATTAAACCTAAAGACTTGGACTTTAGTCTAAAGGTTCTCCCACTATTTTAGTCGAATTGGTAGCCTCTACCTCTAATCCGAGGAATTACTCTAATTTCTTAGCAGGTACTAAAATCCACACAAACTGCACACGAGCCCAAGGTAACTTTGTCCCAGGTAACTTTTCTAGTAATTAATTTTGCCCCAAGTAAATAATTTCTAGTAATTAATTTTGCTCCAGGTAACTTTTCAGTTGACTTTGGTCTTCTCTGCAAGCCCTGATTAGGTCCAACCATTAACAAGATCATACTTAGGAATCCAACTACCAAATGATCAGCCCCGACTTTAGTAGCCAATTTGACTACTTGCTAGAGAGACTTGACTGAGTCATCATATTATAAATGATAATTCCAATGGCAGATGAGCTCCAAGTCTTTGGGCATCCAATGATCATCATACTAATGGACCCATTATTACCAACTTAATGGGAGGCTATGATTTAATTATTACCATAACTATCTCATTTTAGGAACTTAATAATTTAAAGAATTTAATTTATAAATTAAAAGAAGAGAAGAGATCAATCAGTAAACTACAATCCTCCCACTGACTTCACCAAGTCATTGAATTGGATTAGGATCATGTTGGTTGAAATGACACCTAGATCAGTCATACTAATCAACCTTAATGGCATGGGTCAACTCGAATCACTTAGTGGTCTAATCAAGACATAATCCATCAAATTGGATAGGTAAGTGAGATCGATAGGAAGGTATGCTAAGCTTGCCTTAGACACCATCAAAATATCCAGATAAACTGCTCCCAATTAAAAACCACCGATCGAAATGTCAAACTTATCTTAGACATCAATTGGTTAATTAGTTTCGATTTAACCAACCTAATGATTTAGGTTCAACCACTGAGCCATAATCAAAATCTATTTGGTCTAATCAAAGATATGGACTTGACCATGTACAACTATTGTATTAGTTTTAGAGAAATTCTGATTTAATCTAATTCAATATTTAGTTAGATTTAATCAATTTCTCTATATGCTCCTGTTGGGTATAAAATACCCCCCAGCCGAAGTTCGCGCCAGGAGTGACCCTCCGGGGATCCAACCGACTTCCGACCTCCAGCGATGTCTATTCAAACCTCTCTGGCGGCTGAGCCTCCGCAGCATTCTCAAGTTCTGCCGATGGATAAACCCCCACCAGCATCGACCAGATTCTTCACGACAGATGGACTCCTACGGGAGCTGGATCTCATCCACAACTCCGGCTGCGGGAAGACTCCGCCCGGACTCCTACGGGAGCCGGACTTCATCCCCGACTCCGGCCGCAGGCAGACTTCGTCTGGACTCCTACGGGAGTCGGACTCCGCCCACGGCTTCAATTACAGGTAGACTTCGTCTGGACTCCTACGGGAGCCAGGCTTCGCCCCCAACTCCAATTGCAAGTAGACTTCGCTCAGACTCCTACGGGAGCCGGATCTCGTCCCCAACTCCGGCTGCGGAAAGACTCTGCCCGGACTCCTACGGGAGCCGGACTCCACCCACGGCTTCAATTACAGGTAGACTTCGTCCGGACCCCTACGGGAGCCGGACTTCACCCTCAACTTCAATTGCAGGTAGACTTCGCCCAGACTCCTACGGGAGCCGGACCTCATCCCTGACTCTGGCTACAAGCAGACTTCGTCCCGACTCCTACGGGAGCCAGACTTCGCCCACGGCTTCAATTACAGGTAGACTCCATCCGGACTCCTACGGGAGCGGACTTCGCCCCAACTCTAATTGCAGGTAGACTTCGCCCGGACTCCTACGGGAGTCGGATCTCATCCCCAACTCCAGCTGCGGGAAGACTCCACCTAGACTCCTATGGGAGCCGGACTCCGCCCACGGCTTCAATTACAGGTAGACTTCGTCCGGACTCCTACGGGAGCCAGGCTTCGCCCCCAACTTCAATCGCATGTAGACTTCGCCCAGACTCCTACGGGAGACGGATCTCGTCCCCAACTCCGACTGCGGGAAGACTTCGCCCGGACTCCTACGGGAGCCGGATCTCGTCTCCAACTCTGGTTGTGGGAAGACTCTGCCCAAACTCCTACGGGAGTCAGACCTCATCCCCGACTCCGGCCGCAGGCAGACTTCATCCGGACTCCTACGGGAGCCGGACTCCACCCACGGTTTCAATTACAGATAGACTTCGTCTGGACTCCTACGGGAGCCAGGCTTCGCCCCCAACTCCAATTGCAGGTAGACTTCACCCGGACTCCTACGGGAGCCGGATCTCATCCCCAACACCGACTGCGGAAAGACTTCGCCCGGACTCCTACGGGAGTCGGATCTCGTCCCCAGTTTTGGTTGCGGGAAGACTCCACCCGGACTCCTACGGGAGTCGAAACTCGTCCCTGACTCCGACTGCAGGCAGACCTCGTCCGGACTCCTACGGGAGCCGGACTCCGCCCACGGCTTCACTTATAGGTAGACTTCGTCCGGACTCCTACGGGAGCCAGACTTCACCCTCAACTTCAATTGCAGGTAGACTTCGCCCGGACTCCTACGGGAGCCGGATCTCATCCCCAACTCTGGCTGCGGGAAGACTCCGCCCGGACTCCTACGGGAGCCGGACCTCATCCCTGACTCCGGCCGCAGGCAGACCTCATCCGGACTCCTAGGGAGCCGGACTCCGCCCACGGCTTCACTTACAGGTAGACTTCGCCCAGACTCTACGGGAGCCAGACTTCACCCCCAACTCCAATTGCAGGTAGGCCTCGTCCGAACTCCTACGGGAGCTGGACCTCATCCCCGACTCTGACTGCAGGTAGACCTCGTCCGACTCCTACGAGAGCCGGACTCCGCCCACGACTTCAATCACAGGTAGGCCTCGTTCGGACTCCTACGGGAGCCAGACTTCTCCCCCTGACTTCAATTACAGGTAGACTTCGTCCGGACTCCTATGAGAGTCGGACTTTATCCCTGACTTCGACTACAGGAAGACTTCGTCCGGACTCCTATGGGAGTCGGACTTCAAGCTCTTGTTGCAAGCGACCCACTCTGAGTTACCGCTGCAAACAAACTACTTCAAGTTCCTACCATGAGCGGCCTTGGCCGAGACTCCTCGACAAATGATCCCCGTCCGGGCTTCTACAGAGATCGGACTTCAATCGAACTTCGGTCGACAGGCTTGGACCCCCTGGCAGGCCATAGTAACGGCCACGACTCTACTCCACTTTCTGCGATGAATTCCGCATGGCTCCATCACTCCCTGGCAGAGCACAATAATGGCCACGATCCTGCTCCACTTCCTGCGATGGATACCGCGCGGATCCTCCATCCTCTGGCAAGTCACGACAACGGATGCCGCTCCACTCCCCGTAACAGACTCCACGTGGCATGTCCTGGTGATAGCCACGATTCCACTCCACTACTCTTCGCAACAAACTCCTCCTGACCCCGGGCAGCCCACTACCAGACGGTTACAAACGTCGCTATCAGTCTGTTGCCCCCTCCGCCTATAAAAAGGGGACCCCAGATACGTTATTCTCTAAGCTCTATTTTCTATCCCAAAATTCTACTAAAATTTTCGTTCGAGCACTCCATTCTTGTTGAGGCAGAGAACTGACTTGAGCATCAGAGGGTCTTGCTGGAGCAACCCCAACTCCGGTTTAGACTTCTTTTGCAGGTCCCGATGGCGATCGCGACTCCCTCGACTCCAGCTTCTCCGGCGCAGGCAAATTTTTGCACCAACAGGATTGGCGCTAGAGGAAGGGGTGTGTCTTCGCAGCACCCTTATTCTTAATGGAGTGCTCAGCAGGACCACCTCTGGTCATCTTTTCCGACATCCACTCCTCCTTCCCCCACTTGATCTTCGCCCGATGCCTCCCCGCAAAGCATCCACACGGTGATCCACGGCCTCCGCGGTTAGATCTCAGGCTTCGACCTCACCTCCAGTCTCCCAGCCTCTACCCCCTCCTCCGGCAGCGACGGTTGGCGTGGAGCAATTTGACCTACTGGTGCAGCAGGTCAGAGGCCTCACTGAAGCTGTGCAGGCCATACAACAGTAGCAGCAGCCGCAGGCATCAGTGCGACCTGAAAGAGCATCGCCAGAACTCCAAAATCCGATGGTGGGATGGGCCACTTGGGCCAGCCGCCCTGTCTTTCCCGAAAAGATGAATCCAAGGGTGGAGAGCCCTCTATCGGACCACATTCCACCCCCGGAAGATCTCTGCCTCCATTCTGCCAGAAGACCCTCGAGACTCATAGTTGAGAAGATTTCCTGGACCGGAGGCTCCAGGAGATGAATCGGTGGATCGAAGAACTCCGCCACTCTCCCCCCACTTATGGTGAGGACATTTGTACTGACCTCCCTTTTTCTCAGATGATCATGCAGGAACCAATCCCGTCGAACTTCAAGCTCCCTCAGTTCGAAAGCTACGACGGGACTTCGGACCCAGTTGACCACCTGGAGGCCTTTCGGATAATGATGCTGCTTCATGGCGTGCCCGATGCCATTCTATGCCGAGCCTTCCCATCCACCTTGAAGGGAGCGGCGAGAAACTAGTACTCGACACTGAAGTCGGGTACCATCTTTTTCTTTGATCAGATGAGCCACCAGTTTGTGGCTCATTTTGTTAGCAGCCGGTATCCCTGGAAGGATTCAGAGTCCCTCATCAACATCAAGCAGAGGGAGGGAGAGTCCATTCGGGCCTACATCAACCGTTTCAACATCGCCGCATTAGAGGTCCGAAACTTAGACCAATCGATAGCGATGGCCGCCCTGAAAGGTGGTCTTCAGAAGAACAACCTTTTATTCTCCCTGAAAAAGAAGTACCCCATAAATTTTGCTGACCTGTTGGCTCGAGCCGAAGGGTACATCCGAGTGAAAGAAGCCTTCAAAATGAAGGATGAGGAGATCGCGAGAGAGCGGCAGGCGGGAGACTCGAGTAAGCCCACAGTCGAAAAAGGGTCGAGAGAAGCTCGACCACGTTCTTGAACTCCTCCCAGGCACAAGCGCGTCCAGACTCCTCCTCGAGCACGCAGACAGGGAAGCCCGAAGCACCAAGCTCGGTGGAGCTCTCCCCCAGGAAGGTTCTGCAACTATGCCCCACTCAACGCATCGAAAACCCGATGCTGATCGAGGTCAGAGAGCAGCTTCCAAGGCCAGAAAGGATGCACACACACCCCGAGAAATGCAACCCCAACAAGTTCTACCTCTACCATCATGACCACGGCCACGATACAGAGGAGTGCATTCAGCTTCGAGATGAGATCGAGGAGCTCATCAGACGAGGTCGGCTCGACAGGTTCATTCGATGCCGACCTGAGGGCAGAGAGGATCGGCCAAGGGCCCTGCCGCAACCTGAACCATCGAGGAGGGAAGAGCAGCCCAGAGATTGGCCTCCAATCGGGATCATCAACTCCGTCACCGGAGGACCTCAAGGAGGAGCAGACCTTCCATGACCATGGGACTTGAAAAACCAATAAATATATTACTAACGACTTTACTTTGAATCAAAATTTCTTTTGACTTTGCATGTCTTTCCCTTTTGGCATGGACTTGTTACGACTGGGGATAACCCCTTCAAACAATCAAAATAAGGTCATGTTAGGAACAGGAGGAGAACCTCATCCTAACATGAGCAAAATGAAAGTCCGATTATTTTAAGATCGGATCAGGGGAGAGACCCATATAACGGCCCTTAGGTGCCCCCATGGCCATGTTAGGAACAAGAGGAGAACCTCATCCTAATATGAGCAAAATGAAAGTCCGATTATTTTAAGATCGGATCGGGGGAGAGGCCCATATAACGGCCCTTAGGTGCCCCCATGGCCATGTTAGGAACAGGAGGAGAACCTCGTCCTAACATGAGCAAAATAAAAGTCTAATTATTTTAAGATCGGATCAGGGGAGAGGCCCATATAACGGCCCTTAGGTGCCCCCATGGCCATGTTAGGAACAGGAGGAGAACCTCGACCTAACATGAGCAAAATGAAGGCCCGGTTCTTTTAGACCGGATGGGGGGAGAGGCTTTACAACGTCCTTATGTGCCCCCATAGCTATGTTGGGAACAGGAGGAGAACCTCGTCCTGATATGAGCAAAGTTAAAGGTCTGATTCTTTTAGACCGGATGGGGAGAGAGGCCTTACAATGCCCTTATGTGCCCCCACAGCCATGTTGGAAACAGGAGGAGAACCTCATCCTGACATGAGCAAATTCAAAGGTCCGGTTCTTTTAGACCGGATGGGGGGAGAGGCCTTACTGTGGGAATCAGATCTAGGGTTTCAGGGTTAGATCTTGAAACTTTTTCAAGATCATACAGCGGAAGACTAAAATAAATCAAAATTTATTTTTTAAAATCAGAAAATCCCTAGATCTAAGATCCTATTACATGATTATTACATAGCATTAAATCAAAAATTAAAATATATATAAATATAGTATGAACTACATGTTGATCATATCAACATGTTTCTATACTAGCTACATCTAATGTATGTATTAAACAATAGATCAGATCTATTACCTTGCAAGTTAGATGTTCTAACCTTGTTGATCTGGGCTTGAGGATGATGTTGCAAGCCACACATGCATCCGGCCTCTAGGAGTCGTCCACACGAGCCTATGAATCTCGATCAGAAGTCCTGCTTCAGGAAATCAGCACAGTATGCTAGTACTGCGCTGATCCTTCTTTGATGGTTGATCAGGTGCCTCCTTCTTCTTGATTTGGACTCTTCCAAAGATAGAAAGTAGAAGGAGGAGTTTCAGATCTGAGACACTCTCAGAAAACTCAAGATGGAGGGAGGAAAGATATGAAAATAAAAACCCTAGAAGAAGTCCTCTTCTTCTTCACGTTTTTCTCTCTAGACACCCAAACTTGCATCTTTTATATCTCTACGACCCAAAGGTATTTTCTCTGATTTTTGGATGGAACAAAGGTCTCTCAAATATCTGACTTCTCCTAAACTTTTATGAAGAAACTCATCTTATATAGAGAGATATGATAGAGTCCTTGTCTAGGTCAAACACCTAGTCAAGGCTTATCCAAACATGGCAAGTTAAGGGACGCCCAACTCTTGAGCACCTCCTTCATATTTTCATGTATGGATCAATAGAAAAGGGTGCACAATGTATACCCTAAAAGCCACAAAAATTCCAAAAAAAATTTTGGATAAATTCGGTGCAAAATTGAAAGAGTTTTGGATTTCTAAAACTCTATCTCATAGAATTCGAAATCCAAACTTATTCCTTTTAGATTTGATCCAAACCACCTTCCATGTAAGAAAGAAGAGAGGAGACCTTTTGTGAACGTGGGAGAGATCTGAGAGAGGGCTTTTATCGCACAAAATAAGTGGAGATTGGCGTTGAATAAGAGAGAGGGCGTGGAGAAGGCTTATGTGGTGCAAGGTGGAATCCTAGTCTTACTAGGATTCTGTCTTATGACTTGTTTTAATTTGGTTTCCCAAACTAAATCAAATCAAAATTAGATCAACCCAATTAAAATAGGTCTTAACCCAATTAAAAATATAATTTAATCAGATTAAATTAGATTTAAATCTGATTTAATTTTCTAATCAAATTAGAAATTAGATTGACCCAAGTCCTAGTTGAACTAGGACTAGTTTTTCCTTGCACTTGGCTTATCCAATAAACCAATTGGACTTGATCCAATCAAGCCCAAAATAAATCTAATTAAATCATATTTAATTAAACTTAATCTCAGCCCATTGACTTAATCAAATTAAGTCAATTAGCAATCGAATTGCTAATCGATCCTCCTGCAACACTTGCACTAGGTTAAATGTCAATCGTATTGATCATTTAACCCTAGAACAATTCTTAATCGTTGATCAACCATCTGATCGGATCATGAACTCTAATGTGTATGACCTCATAGTTTCGAACCTAAGTCGGTAGCACAGGAATAAATTTCTATACCAATCGAAGTGACCATCTAGCAATGGTACCCGACGACCGGATAGGTCGAATGTGTAGAACAACATCCTTAGAACCCATGCGGATATAGTTTTCATATAATTCATCCCCTTGACCAAAATGATCATAGGACACCCCAGAGTTTAACTGTCAACTCTGATCAGGTTGTCCACATTGTATTTCAAAATATCAAATCCATCTGATGGATTACCCTGGCCAAGGTTTTGCTAAATTGAAATACAGCGACTCATTCTTCTCCAACTCTTGGAGTGGTCAATCCCATCTCGATCACACTCTGACTTCACAAGTACTTGACTGTGCCCAGAAGCCTTCCGTCCCTGAATTAGAAATTCAGTTAGTCCAGTACCAAAGCACAGTGAGTTGCTTGCAAGTCACTGAGGCGATCTCAGGTCTAAGGGACACTTATACCTATATCCCATCAGAGATATTCTCGACAGTAGAATACTCTGGAGTTGGTCACGTTCAATGATGATGTACCCTTACATCTCACCTGTATGCCATACCAGTGTCTCCACACTCCTTGGTTAAGAGGACAACCAACCCATATGGCCTACAGCGACCTATGCTCGATAGAAGCTGTCGTCCTTATTAACAACCTATCATTTGGTCGTGAACAGTTTTAAGGACTAATCGATAAATCCTCTCTTTATCGAACTTAAATAGTCCTAAGGACTTCATCATAACAACGGAGTTCATTAGAAGATGAAAGCTTATGATGAAAATACTAAATATATTTTATTTATTAACAAATTAATTACAATACTTGGTTGCTCAACCGTCAACAGCTTGACGATTGGCTTTTTGGGACACATTTTCCAACAACTCTCACTTGTCCTAAAGCCACTCGGCACAGTATCTAATACCATCTTTGACTTGTGGTTGTCGAACTCCTTTATTGCCAGGGCTTTAGTGAAGGGGTCGGCTAGGTTCTCCTTTCCGTCGATCTTCTGTAGGTCGACGTCACCTCGATCCACGATCTTCCAGACCAGGTGGAAGCGGTGCAAGATGTGCTTCATCCGCTGATGTGCTTTGGGTTCCTTCGCCTGAGCTATGGCATCAGTGCTGTCGCAGTAGAGCAGGACCGGACCATCGAGGGAGGGTGCTACTCCGAGCTCAGTGATGGATTTCCTTAGCCACACAACTTCCTTCGCGGCATCTGATGCTGCGATGTACTTCACTTCACAAATAGAGTCTGCCACAGTATGTTGCTTGGAACTCTTTCAGCAGATGGCTCCACCATTCAGAATAAAGATATAACCCGACATGCTCCTGCTGTCATCATGGTCAGATTGGAAGCTGGAGTTTGTGAACCCCACAAGTTTCAGATCTGACTCGCCATAAACCAACCATTGGTCCTTAGTATTTCTCAAATACTTAAGGATGGCTTTAACCACTTTTCAGTGATTTTCTCTGGGATCAGATTGGTATCTACTCACTACTTCTAGTGAGTATGCCACATCTGGTCTTGTACATGTCATGGCGTACATGATAGATCCCACGGCTGAAGCATATGGGACTCTACTCATACGCTCTCTCTCTTCAGGAGTTGTCGGACAATCCTTCTTAGAGAGAGAAATTCTTTGGCCTATCGGTAGATAGCCCTTCTTGGAATTCTCCATGCTGAACCTCTTCAGCACAGTGTCTATGTACATGGACTGGGATAACCCAAGCATCCTTTTAGATCTATCCCTATAGATCTTTATCCCTAGGATGTAGGATGCTTCACCCAAGTCCTTCATGGAGAACTGTGATGACAACCAAACTTTTATTCCCTGTAGTGTGGGGATGTCATTTCCGATTAAGAGAATGTCATCCACGTACAAGACAAGGAATACCACAACTGGACCATTTGCCCATTTATAGATGCAGGGCTCTTCTCCATTCTTAATGAAGCCATACGTTTTGATCACCTTATCAAAACGCATGTTCCAACTCCGAGAAGCTTGCTTCAGTCCATAAATGGATCTCTGAAGCTTGCACACCTTGGACTCATCTGTGGATGTAAACCCCTCAGGTTGTATCATATACACCTCTTCGGTCAGCTCTCCATTTAGGAAAGTTGTCTTTACATCCATCTGCCAGATCTCATTATCTAGATGGCAGCTATTGCAAGCATTATCCGAATAGATTTGAGCATTGCCACAGGAGAAAATGTCTTGTCATAGTCAATACCATAACGTTGACGATACCCCTTGGCTACCAAACGGGCTTTATAGGTCTCCACCTTTCTGTCTGCGTCCCTCTTCCTTTTGAAGACCCATTTACACCCAATGGGTTTAACCCCTTCAGGTGGGTCAACCAATATCCATACATCGTTGACCTTCATGGACTCCATTTCGGATTTCATGGCTTCAAGCCATTTCTCGGAATCAGGTCTCTGCATTGCATCCATATAGGTGATCGGATCCTCATTATTCTCATCAAGTTCGATGGGATCACCATCCCGAACCAAGAAATCGTAGTATCTGTCCGGTTGACGCGGTACTCTACCAGATCGCCTTAATGATGCAGGTACATTGGGCTCCGGATATGATCTAATCATATCAGACTCAGGTTCAGCTATTGGTGTCGGTCTTTCTACCTGTTGAACTTCATCAAGTTCAATCTTAGAGGCAACGGTTCCTTCACCAAGGAACTCCTTTTCTAAAAAGATTGCCTTAAGGCTGACGAACACCTTTTGTTCATCAGCATAGTAGAAAAAATATCCTTTTGTCTCTTTGGGGTACCCTATGAATGAGCATTTGTCAGACCTAGGTCCAAGTTTGTTTGTGACTAATCGTTTGACATAGGCCGGGCACCCCCAGACCCTAAGGTGTAAAAGTGCTGGCTTACGTCCCATCCATATCTCATATGGAGTCTTAATTACAGACTTACTTGGAACCCTATTTAATAGATAACAGGCCGATTCGAGTGCATATCCCCAGAAGGATATCAACAAGCTAGCAAAACCCATCATGGATCGGACCATTTCTAACAGAGTCCGATTCCTCCTTTCAGACACACCATTATGCTGTGGTGTTCCTGGAGGAGTCCATTGGGAGAGAATCCCATTCTCTCCTAGATATGTGAAAAATTCACTAGAAAGGTATTCTCCTCCTCGATCAGATCGAAGAGTTTTAATACTCTTCCCAGTTTGTTTTTCTACTTCACTTCGAAATCGTTTGAACATTTCAAATGAATCCGACTTATGTTTCATCAAATAAACATATCCATATCGGGATAGGTCATCTGTGAAAGTTATGAAGTAGAAATATCCATCTCTAGCACTGGTGCTCATGGGCCCGCATACATCAGTATGTACTAGGCCCAAGAGCTCAGTAGCTCTCTCACCTTTTTCAGTAAAAGGTGACTTCATTATTTTACCAAGAAGACAGGACTCATAGGTTGGAAGTGATTCACAATCACTGACTTCGAGGATTCTCTCTTGAGTCAACCTGTTTATTCTGTTCTTGTTTATATGACCTAGCCTACAGTGCCATAAGTAGATATCTGACACACTATCTAATCTAGGGTGCTTGCCAGTAGAATAGACTCTTATCAGGCTTGATCTTTTTGGTCTGGCTCTGCACAAATGTCCCTACCTGAACTTGCACCTTCTTGACTTTCTTCTTCTTGTTCTTCTTCCCTTTCTCAAAAGGTCGAGAACCAGAAGATGAACCTCCCACTAAGTTCACCGACTCCTTATGAAGTTGGTGATCCTTCTCAAAGTTCTGAAGCAACCCTAGTAACCCGTGGTAGTTCTCTTCAGGCTTTGTCATTCTATAATGAGTGAGGAATGGGAGATAAGACTTGGACAGCGAGTTCAGTATTGCATCTTTCCCAAGCTGCTCATGCAAGGGAAAGCCGAGCTTGCTCAATCGTTCCATCAGCTCGATCATGTACAATACATGATCAGTGACAGAGGCACCATCCCGTATTTTGGCGTTGAAGATGGCACAACTAGTCTTGTGCCTCTCCACGTCATCGGATGTGCCAAAGGCATCCTCCAACACTTGAAGCATGTCCTTTGGCTGAGCCGTCTCGAATCTGCGACTGAACTCGTCGCTTATAGCAGCCAGCATGATACAGCGCACCGTGGTCCGATCACTGAGCCACTTCTAGTAAGTGTCTCTGATTGTTCCACATGCATTGACAGCTGACTCCTCAGGTGCAGGATCCATAATCACATATAGGATCCGTTCATGCTCCAGGACTATCTTCAACTTTCGGTACCAGCTACCGAAGTTGGGTCCCACCAACTTATCATTGTCCAACAATGATCGGAGCGATAGGGAAGTGGCCATATTTGCACAAAGGAGAACCATAACCTAATTAGTAATTGATTCATTAAACCTAAAGATTTAGACTTTAATCAAAGGTTTCTCCCACTATTTTATTCGAATTGGTAGCCTCTACCTCCAACTCGAGGAATTACCCTAATTCCTTAGCGGGTACTAGAATCCACTTAAACTGCACACAAGCCCAACTTTGGTTGGTCAACCCATGTACATCTAAGGGTAGGTTCATAACCAATTATTTCTCTAAACAATTTCTAGTAATTTTAATTTTGCCCCAGAAATCTAATCAGTAGGCTTTGGCCTCCACTGTAAGGATCCAGTTAGGTTCAACCATTAACATGATCATACTTGGTGTATCTAACCAATGAATGATTAAGCCCAACTTTGGTTGGCTCACCTAACCACCATTAGAGAGACACTTCCAAGTCATCATATGATGAGTGATAATTTCATTAGTCAACAAGCACCAGGCCTTTGGGTCTGCAATGATTATTGAGTTAATGGACTCATTATCAAACACCTTAATGGGAGGCTATGACTCAGTTATCTCCATAACTTTATTATTTTAAGGACCTAATAATTTTAGAGGATTTAAATAATATAGAGGATGAAGTCAGATGAACCAGCTTATCATGATCCTCCCACTGGCTTCACCAAGTCAGCTTAAGGGAGACCAGGGCTGGTCTAGGAGCACCTAAATCAGTCACACTAATTTACCTAGCTGACATGGGTCAGCTCGAATAGTCAAGTGATTCGATCAAAACATAATTTCACCAAGAGGCTAGGTAAGTTCGATCAGTGGGAGGGTCTGCCAAAGCTTGCCTTAGACACCATCAGAAATGGCCAGGTAAGCGGGCTCCCAATTAAAAACCACCGGTCTGGTTTACCTTAGACACCAACTAGTTTAATTAGTTTCGATTAGATCAACCTAACAGTTCGTGCTAGACCGCTTAGCCAAGAATCGAGTCCATTTGGTTCTCGTTAAAGACATGGACTTGACCAACTACAACTATTGTAATTGATCTAGAGAATCCTTGACCTAATCTAAGACAACAATTGATTAGATTTAGTCAATTCTTTAATTAAGTCATCTTTAATCTAACCATAGGTCTAACCCAATTAATGGACCTAATTCCCACTAACCCATTAACCCAATGTGTTATGATTTGTGTCTTAGGTTCTTCAATTCACAATCCTAGAACCTAATCAAACAACTTAATTCTTAATTAAGTTTTGGGCTGAGGGTTGGGTTCGGCTTTTCAAAAAATAATTTTCATATTTGTAAAATAATTTTACAATATGATTCTACCAATCATATTGCATGTTTGATTCATAATCAAGATGCAAGTGAAATAAACATGAAACTACTTTAGATCTAATCTAAACAGGTTCATGTAATTAAAATAATTTCAACTTTAAACAATTTTTTTGCACAAAAATTATTAACAAAGAGATTTTATTTCAGATTTAAACATCTTTTAAATCTAATAAATCATAAATTTAATCTAGATCATATCTAATAAATTTATGATTAAAGATAGATCTACACAAACTAGGACAACCTTTGCACTGTAAGGGGTAAACCTTACAGCAGGACAACCTTGCAGTTTGTGATTGATCTAAAATTTTAATTTCAGATTTAATAATCAGATTATAAATTAGATCTAATCTAAAAATAATCTAAGCATGTATAAATAATCATGTAATAAAGAACCTTGCTCTGATACCAATTGTGGGAACCAGATCTAGGGTTTCAGGGTTAGATCTTGAAACTTTTTCAAGATCATACAGCGGAAGACTAAAATAAATCAAAATTTATTTTTTAAAATTAGAAAATTCCTAGATCTAAGATCTTATTACATGATTATTATATAACATTAAATCAAAAATTAAAATATATATAAATATAGTATGAACTACATATTGATCATATCAACATATTTCTATACTAGCTACATCTAATGTATGTATTAAACAATAGATCAGATCTATTACCTTGCAAGTTAGATATTCTAACCTTATTGATCTGGCTTGAGATGATGTTGCAAGCTGCACACGCGTCCGGCCTCTAGGAGTCGTCCACACCCACGATCTCGATCAGAATCCTGCTTCAGGAAATCAGCACAGTATGCTAGTACTGCGCTATCTTCTTTGATGTTGATCAGTGCCTCCTTCTTTTGATTTGGACTCTTTCAAAGATGAAAGTAGAAGAGAGTTCAAATCTGAGACACTTCAGAAACTCAAGATGGAGAAAAGATATGAAAATAAAAACCTAGAAGAAGACCCTCTTCTTCACGTTTTCTCTCTAGACACCCAAATTTATGTCTTTTATATCTCCACGACCAAAGGTATTTCTCTCTGATTTTTGGATGGAACAAAGGTCTCTCAAATCTCTGACTTCTCCTAAAATTTTATGAAGAAACTCATTTTATATAGAGAGATATGATAGAGTCCTTATCTAGGTCAAACACCTAGTCAAGGCTTATCCAAACATGGCAAGTTAAGGGATGCCCAACTCTTGAGCACCTCCTTCATATTTTCATGTATGGATCAACAAAAAAGGGTGCACAATGTATACCCTAAAATCCACAAAAATTCCAAAAAAAATTTGGATAAATTCGGTGCAAAATTGAAAGAGTTTTGGATTTCTAAAACTCTATCTCATAGAATTCGAAATCCAAACTTATTCCTTTTAGATTTGATCCAAACCACCTTCCATGTAAGAAAGAAGAGAGGAGACCTTTTGTGAATGTGGGAGAGATCTGAGAGAGGGCTTTTGTTGCACAAAATAAGTGGAGATTGGTGTTGAATAAGAGAGAGGGCGTGGAGAAGGCTTATGTGGCGCAAGGTGGAATCCTAGTCTTACTAGGATTCTGTCTTATGACTTGTTTTAATTTGGTTTCCCAAACCAAATCAAATCAAAATTAGATCAACCCAATTAAAATAGGTCTTAACCTAATTAAGAACCTAATTTAATCAGATTAAATTAGATTTAAATTTGATTTAATTTTCTAATCAAATTAGAAATTAGATTGATCCAAGTCCTAGTTGAACTAGGACTAGTTTTTTCTTGCACTTGGCTTATCCAATAAACCAATTGGACTTGATCCAATCAAGCCCAAAATAAATCTAATTAAATCATATTTAATTAGACTTAATCTCAGCTCATTGGCTTAAACAAATTAGCCAATTAGCAATCGAATTGCTAATCGATCCTCCTGCAACACTTGCACTGGGTTAAATGTCAATCGTATTGATCTTTTAACCCTAGAATGATTCTTAATCGTTGATCAACCATCTGATCGGATCATGAACTCTAATGTGTATGACCTCATAGGTCCGAACCTAAGCCGGTAGCATAGGAATAAATTCCTATACCAATCGAAGTGACCATCTAGCAATGGTACCCGATGATCGGATAGGTCGAATGTGTAGAACAACATCCTTAGAACCCATGCGGATATAGTTTTCATATAATTCATCCCCTTGACCAAAATGATCATAGGACACCCCAGAGTTTAACTGTCAACTCTGATCAGGTTGTCCACATTGTATTTCAAAATATCAAATCCATCTGATGGATTATCCTGGCCAAAGTTTTGCTAAATTGAAATACAGCGACTCATTCTTCTCCAACTCTTGGAGTGGTCAATCCCATCTCGATCACACTCTGACTTCACAAGTACTTGACTGTGCCCAGAAGCCTTCCATCCCTGAATTTGAAATTCAGTTAGTCCAGTACCAAAGCACAGTGAGTTGCTTGCAAGTCACTGAGGCGATCTCAGGTCTAAGGGACACTTATACCTATATCCCATCAGAGATATTCTCGACAGTAGAATACTCTGGAGTTGGTCACGTTCAATGATGATGTACCCTTACATCTCACCTGTATGCCATACCAGTGTCTCCACACTCCTTGGTTAAGAGGACAACCAACCCATATGGCCTACAGTGACCTATGCTCGATAGAAGCTATCGTCCTTATTAACAGCCTATCATTTGATCGTGAACAGTTTTAAGGACTAATCGATAAATTCTCTCTTTATCGAACTTAAATAGTCCTAAGAACTTCATCATAACAACGGAGTTCATTAGAAGATGAAAGCTTATGATGAAAATATCAAATATATTTTATTTATTAATAAATCAATTACAATACTTGGTTGCTCAACCGTCAACAGCTTGATGATTGGCTTTTTGGGACACATTTCCCAACACTTACAACGCCCTTATGTGCCCCCACAGCCATGTTGGAAATAGGAGGAGAACCTCATCCTGACATGAGCAAAGTCAAAGGCCCAGTTCTTTTAGATCCGATGGGGGGAGAGGCCCTTGCAACGGCCCTTATATGCCCCCACAGCCCCATTGGGAATAGGAGGAGAACCTCATCCTAACCTGAGCTGAGATCGACTACGTCAAGAACAGAAGGAGAACCTCATCCTGACGATGATAAAAACCCGGTCGCCCAACAAGATCGGATAAAGAGAAAAGTCCCCTCAATGGCACCTCCACACTTCTATGCGACCCCGCAAAAAGCAAGGGGAGGACCCTCACTCAAAAAAGAGAAAAAAAAAAGAGAAGGAAAAGCGACAAGAAAAGTAAAACAACACGATAATGATTGGGCACCTTCAAACTACGTCGACATTGAACAAGTCAAAAGGCAAAAGAAGTTCGGCGGACGACAATTTAATACAATGCGTGGATGAGGTAACACAAAATCTCCTTTTCATTTCATTCACGGAATATACACTACAAAGCCCAGAAGGCTAAAGGAAGAAAAGCAAAACAACAAGAACAAAACAAAACAACAAAAAAAAAATATATACATGGAAAGACGGAAGGCAAAAAGAGCCCTAGGGAAGCTCTACTCCTTCCGACCTCGAATTATCGGCTTCACTCCTTATCAAGGACTGCCTCAGATTTTCAACTTCTTCTTCTAGCTCTCTCTTTTTCAGCAGCATGTCCTAGAACATCCGATGAAGTCGCTGCCTTTCATTCTCCACCTTTCGACGCCTCTTTCTCAGGACCTCGGATTCCACCTCCGCATCCTTGACCGCCCGCTGCTCGTATACCAGCTGGATCTTCAATTCCTGCAGCTCGCCCTCCCCTCCCCAAGAGTGACAGATAGTTCTTCTACGGTCCTTCTCAAGGATTGGAGATCATCGAAATCCCGAGCGGAAGCAGATTGAGCCCCCTCACTAGCTGCCTTTGAAGGCGGGCAACCTCGTCGATCGCCATCCTGAGCCTCCACTTGTATTCGTCCACCTGCCTATGCCAGCCGGCCCGATGCACGTCATAGCTCACCTCGGCATCCTGGAGCTGCCGCTGAAGGTCGGAGACCTTCTTCAACCATTCCCGATCGATGTCGGCCCGAGTCAAAAGACGGGATGAGCTTCCTTCCAACTGGCCGATCCTCTCCTGTGCAGCCGACAGCTCCACTCTGAGAGAACTGATCTTGGCAGCTTGAGCCCAAGATCGGTCACTGGCATGCTTCTTGTGTTCCTCGAGCTCCTTTTCGAAGTTCGTATTTCTCTGACTGTACTCCATGATCCCCTTCACGTGGAAATTTCAAAGCGGGTGGCCTCCGCAGTGGCTTCAGAGTGACCCTCCCTCAACCTGCGAAGCTCGCCTTCCATCTTCTTCGACCTTTTTGTCAAATGAAAACTTCCTTCTTCAGGCGCTGGATTGTAGACTTCAGCGGAATCCCCTGGGGTAGGGGAAGCGCTTCGGCAGGACACTGCCATCGGGAGACAAAAGCATCAAGGCGCGTCTCATTGCGGAAAGAAAAACAAAAAGGAGGAGGAAGGAAGAGTGGAGAAGAGTGAAAAAGCCATCCACAAGGAGAAACTCAACTTTATTGATTGAATGTTTCTTAAAGATAAAAAGGAAAGAAAAAATTGCAGTAAAAGAAAAATACAAGGTCGGAGGTCTCAGACCTCTGAAGTAGGAGTTGGGGAGCTCGGTGTCCCTGGAAGGGGGTCAGAGCTTTCGAAGAGAAGGCAGACACCAACGGAACTTTCAGGGGGATGAGGCCTCTAAAGGTGAAAAGGTGGGTTTAAATAGACCCTGGGATCCGGCGCTATAATGATCGTGGATCTCCCTAGGCCGACCCATGCTCGTCGTGTGTCCCACTCACTGCGGCAGGTGGCTAAAAGTGGCTGATAGCTGACAGAGCCATTATTGCATCGTACCTGAGCCAATGTACCAGCGGGAATTCTGAAAGGTCTCTTCGAATCACTCCGATTCGAAAAGACTCCAGCACGCGCACATTTAATGCCAAAATATCTGGGGGAGATCGTGCACAGAATTCAAGGGGACAAATTCGACTGTGAAAATTTCTCTGTACTTCCTTCATTCGAAATTCGAACTCGAAAGTAGAGGGACTGGTGTTGGGTATAAAATACCCTCCAGCCGAAGTTCACGCCAGAAGTGACCCTCCGGGGATCCAACTGACTTCCGACCTCCGGCGATGTCTCTTCAAACCTCTCTGGCGGTCGAGCCTCCACAGCATTCCCGAGTTCTGCCGATGGATAAACCCCCACCAGCATCAACCAGATTCTTCACGATAGACGGACTCCTATGGGAGCCGGATCTCGTCCCCAACTCTGACTGCGGGAAGACTCCGCTCGGACTCCTATGGGAGCCGGACCTCATCCCCAACTCCGATCGCAGGCAGACTTCGTCCGGACTCCTACGAGAGCCGGACTCTGCCCACGGCTTCAATTACAGGTAGACTTCGTCTGGACTCCTACGGGAGTCAAGCTTCGCCCCCAACTCCAATTGCAGGTAGACTTCGCCCGGACTCCTACGGGAGCCGGATCTTGTCCCCAACTCCGGCTGCGGGAAGACTCCACCCGAACTCCTATGGGAGCCAGACTCTGCCCACGGCTTCAATTACAGGTAGACTTCGTCCGACCCCTACGGGAGCTGGACTTCACCCTCAACTTCAATTGCAGGTAGACTTCGCCCGGACTCCTACGGGAGCCGGACCTCATCCCTGACTCCGGCTGCAGGCAGACTTCTTTCAGACTCCTACGGGAGCCGGACTCCGCCCACGGCTTCAATTACAGGTAGACTCCATCCGGACTCCTACGGGAGTCAGACTTCGCCCCAACTCCAATTGCAGGTAGACTTCGCCTGGACTCCTACGGGAGCCGGATCTCATCCCCAACTCCGGCTGCGGGAAGACTCCGCCCGGACTCCTACGGGAGTCGGACTCCGCCCATGGCTTCAATTACAGGTAGACTTCATCTGGACTCTTACGGGAGCCAGGCTTCGCCCCCAACTCCAATCGCAGGTAGACTTCGCCTGGACTCCTACGGGAGCCGGATCTCGTCCCCAACTCCAACTGCAGGAAGACTTCGCCGGGACTCCTACGGGAGTCGGATCTTGTCCCCAACTCTGACTGCGGAAAGACTCTGTCCGGACTCCTACAGGAGCCAGACCTCATCCCCGACTCCGGCCGCAGGCAGACATCATCCGGACTCCTACAGGAGCCGGACTCCGCCCACGACTTCAATTACAGGTATACTTCATCTGGACTCCTACGGGAGCCAGGCTTTGCCCCCAACTTCAATTGCAAGTAGACTTCGCCCGGACTCCTACGGGAGCCGGATCTCATCCCCAACTCCGACTGCGGGAAGACTTCGCCCGGAATCCTATGGGAGCCGGATCTCGTCCCCAGCTCTAGCTGCGGGAAGACTCCGTCCGAACTCCTACGGGAGCCGGACCTCATCCCCGACTCTGGCTGCAGGCAGACCTCGTCCGGACTCCTATGGGAGCCGGACTCCACCCACGGCTTCACTTACAGGCAGACTTCGTCCGAACTCCTACAGGAGCCAGACTTCACCCTCAACTTCAATTGCAGGTAGACTTCGCCCGGACTCCTACGGGAGCTGGATCTCATCCCCAACTCCGACTGTGGAAAGACTCCGCCCGGACTCCTACCGGAGTCGGACCTCGTCCCCGACTCTGGCCGCAGGCAGACCTCGTCCGGACTCCTACGGGAGCTGGACTCCACCCACGGCTTCACTTACAGGTAGACTTTGCCCAGACTCCTACGGGAGCCAGACTTCGCCCCCAACTCCAATTGCAGGTAGGCCTTGTCTGGACTCCTACGGGAGTCGGACCTTGTCCCCGACTTCGGCTGCAGGCAGACCTCGTTCGGACTCCTACGAGAGCCAGACTCCGCCCACGACTTCAATCACAGGTAGGCCTCATCCGCACTCCTATGGGAGCCAGACTTTGCCCCCTGACTTCAATTACAGGTAGACTTCGTCTGGACTCCTACGAGAGCCAGACTTCATCTTCAACTTCGACTGCAGGAAGACTTCGTCCAGACTCCTATGGGAGTCAACTTTGAGATCCTGTTGCAAGCGACCCACTCTGAGCTACCGCTGCAAACAAACTACTTCAGGTTCCTACCACGAGCGGCCTTGCTGAGACTCCTCGACAAATGATCCCCGTCCGGGCTTCTACAGAGACCGAACTTCAACCGAACTTCAGTCGATAGGCCTGGACCCCCTGGTAGGCAGCAGTAACGGTCACAACTCTGCTCCACTTCCTGTGATGGATTTCATGCGGCTCCATCACTCCCTGACAGACCACAATAATGGCCACGATCCTGCTCTACTTCCTGCGATGGATACCGCATGGATCCTCCATCCTCTGGCAAGTCGCGACAACGGACGCCGCTCCACTCCCCGCAACAGACTCCACGTGGCATGTCCCGGTGATAGCCACGATTTCACTCCACTACTCTTCGCAACAAACTCCTCCTGACCCCGGGCGGCCCACTGTCAGATGGTTACAAACATCGCTATCAGTCTGTTGCCCCCTTCGCCTATAAAATGGGGACCCTAGATACGTTATTCTCTAAGCTCTATTTCCTATCCCAAAACTCTGTTAAAATTTCTGTTCGAGCACTCCATTCTTGTTGAGGCAGAGAACTGACTTGAGCGTCGGAGGGTCTTGCCGGAGCAACCCCAACTCCGGTTTAGACTTCTTTTGCAGGTCCCGACGGCGACCGCGACTCCCTCGACTCCAACTTCTCCGGCGCAGGCAGATTTTTGCACCACAAGTCCATTAACTCTTTGATTCTAACCTTAGGTATAACCCAAATAAGAAGATCTGATTTGAGCTAACCCATGCCTCCATATTTTATGCAATATCATTAGATGTTAAATCAAATTCTAGATCTAATTGATTTTACACTTAATTCTTAACTAAGTTTCAGCATCAACATGGGTTCAGATTTAGGTTTGAAATAATTTTAATTTTTTATTTTGTAAATAATTTATAATTAATTTTATGTAAAGATTTTCTATTCTGAAATTGGGTCGACTCAATCAACACTGAGCCGACTATACAAGGAGACTGGGTCAACTCAGTTCAAAATTGGATCGGTTCAGTAATTGTGTGAGCACATTTCAAAAAATTTTAAATCTAAAAAATCTTGCATAATTCTAAAATAAAGTTAATTATAAACACCCTTTTAAATTATATCTAAACTTTTTATGATTTAAGATTTTATTTTTGCATGATTAAATAATTTCAATCATATAGATTAAATATTTTACTTTTCATACATAACTTTGTATCACATACAACTTTGTAAGTTCTTCCTTTCGCATTCTTCTTCATGGGATTTAACATATGGCATCCCTACATACCATAAGAGCACCCCATCGAATGGGAAGAGAGGGTTTTTAAATCTTTCTTGCTCCTATGACCGGATGGCCTGATGATCAACCCAATCTAAATACTTGCTAATCGGATCATCTAATCTAATCACATATCATATATACTTGAATTTAGATATAATCTAAATTATATTAGATCTGATCGTAACTTTAGATCACATCTAAATCAGATCATAAACATCACATGTAATATATAAAATCAGATTTTATCAAAGATCAGTGCAAACTAGGACAACTTGTTCACTGTAAGGGATAAACCCTATAGCAGAACAATCTTATTTCAGTTTGTATGATCAATCATTAATTAAATTTAGATCTAAAATATCACACATCAAATCTAAATAAAATTAATTTTTAGATCTAATATGCACATATAACATGTCATAATGAACCTGGCTCTGATACTACTATTGAAAAATATAGATGATTTCATGCATATATTTCAAAAATTTTTGAAACAAATTATAGTAAAAAGAAACTAGATTAATCTTATTAATCTAATATACATATGATCAGATCCATAAATTAACCTACTCTAGGATTTATGACATGATATGTTGCATATAAAATCTAAAAAATTCAGAAGATAAAATCTGTATGCATACATGTGAGAAGTAAATCAAATCTACTTCTAATCTGAGTCTAAAGCTCGATACCTGAGCATGGGTAGATGATCACCGCTGTTAAGAAACATGATAAAGAAGATCCTCACTGGTTACTCATAGCCACACATGTGTCCGACCTCTACGAAAAGTCTACTCGAAGCTCCAATCTAATCAATCTCCTCGAGAGTGCTAGCTCGCACGAAGACCAGCATGTTAGCTGATTTGGATCTTTTCTTCAAATCTTTCAAACTTTTGTAGAATTGAAGAAGGACATCTGGAGGAGATGGAGATGAGGAAGAAGTATGGATAGGAGACTCTCTTCTCTCTTCCCAAACCCTTAGGATCAAACCCTAGAAATCTAGATTTTGCACTCACCCAAGAAGAGAGGACTCTTCTCTTTCTTTCACACCATGGAACCATGCCCAAAGCCCTTTCAACATGAAGGACACTTTCTCTTCTCTCTTACATGCACAAAAAGAAATAAAACCCCTTTTATATTTGCATGTAAGGAGGTTGGGTTTTAAGAGTCCATGAAAAGTTGGACTCTCACAAGGGTTGTTGCCACCTTCTAATAAAACTCACACCAAAAAAATATGGGATGCCCCAACCAACTTGCTTTCATAGTAAATCAGATTTCCATCTAATTTTCCATAGTGAGAAACCCCTTTTTGTCACACAAAAGAAAGGAAAAAGAAGGAAGTGGGTGGCAAGGTTATAGATAAGGTCAAACCTTATCCAATATGGTAACCCATTCAAATCAAATTTGAACATACCATAAAACATCAGATTTTCTCTACTTTTGGATGTGAGAAAGGGAGGGTGGAAGACCATTTTGTATAAAGAAAACATCATGCAAAACTCTTTTGTGCGTGATGAATAGTGGCATCCAAAAAATATGGCGCAAGGGAAGAAGAGTCCAATCTTTTATGGACTCTTGGTTTCCTTATTTGACTCCAAACCAAATCATATTTGGTTAAGCCCAAAAAAATAGATGAAATCTAATCTAATTAGATTCATAATTTTTTAATCAAATTTTAATCAAATTAAAAATTGATTGAGTCAAAGTCCTGATCAAATCAGGGATAATTCTCTCTTAGCGATTAGGTCATCTTATAACCTAATTGAGTCAAATTTAATTGAATCAAATTCAATTAAATTTTATCTATTCCTCTTTACTTAATTAAATTGAGCTAATCAATAATTTGATTACTAATTAATCCTTTATTAATTCACAATACTCAGTGAATAAATTTATTATAATTTTTGCATAAGGTTAACCATCAATCGAATTAACGATTAAACCCTTGAATGATTCTCAATTGTTGGTCAGACACATGATCAGTCAGAAATTTTTTTTGAGTATGACCCCATAGGTTCGAACTTAAGTAGATAGCATAGAAATAAATTTTTAAACCAATCAATGTAACCATCTAACAACGGAACCTGATGTCTGGATAGGTCGAATGATGACGAAGCAACATTCAAGAACCTAGTGAGGTATGGTTATCGTATAATTTATCTCTTTCACCCTAATGCTCAAAGATGACCTAGGATTTAACTATTAACCATAGATAGGTCATCCACATTATATTTCAATCTTTCAAATCCATCACATGGATTATTCGGGTCCAGATTTTACTAAATAGAAATATATTGATACATAACTTCTACTAATTCGGAGGGGTCAATCCCATCTTAACTCACGCACTGATCTAACAAGTACTTGACTGCACCTAGAAACCTTCCATCATTGAATTAAAAATTTAGATAATTCAATACTAAAGTACAGTGAGTTGCTTGCAAGTCACCGTGATGATCTCAGGTCAGAGGGATACTTATACCCATACCCTTTGCGAGTAACTCTTGATAGCAGAGTGCTTTGCAGTTGATCATATTCAGTGATGATGTACTCTTACATCTCACCTGCATGCCATACTAGTATCTTCATATTATTTGATTATGAGAACAATCAATGCATATGGCACACAACAACCTACACTTGATATCGCTATAATCCTAATAATAGCATATAGTTTGGTCGTGAACTAGTTTAAGGACTATATGATAAATCCTCCTTTATTGATTAAAGTAGTCTTAAGGACTTCATCACAATACAGAAGTTCGTTAGAAGATGTAACCTTGTGATGAAAAAAGCCAAATAATATTTATTATTGATCAATTCATATACATTTATAATTAGCACAATCATCAAATGGTTGGCTTTAAGACACAATTCTCAATTTTTAATTGGTAGCTCACTTATCTGACCATTTCAATGGTGTCTAAGGCAAGCTTTGGCAGACCCTCCCATCGATCTCACTTATCTGGCCAATGTGGTCAATCAAGTTTTGATTAGGTTGCTCATTGATTTAAGCTAATCCATGCTACCTAGCTTAGTCAGTCATATGATTGTGCTGACTAATTAAGATATGACTTGAACCTGCTTTGTCCTCTCATGACTTGGTGAAGTCAGTAGGAGAATCTTAAGTTAATCAGTTTGACTGATTTTGGTGCCTCTAAACCAGCTTTATCTCTAGTCCTCTTCAATGACTTGGTGAAGTCAGTGAGAAGATTGTTGATTGCTGGTTAATCTTTTCTCTTCATTCTAAAATAAATAATTAAATCCTCTAAATTAGATCTTTAAAATGAAATAGTTATGGAGATAACTAAATAGAATTATCATTCATTATATAATGACTTTGTTGTACTATCTGATAAATGATTGATATGGTCGAGCTTTTCTTGGGTCTGATCATTCATTAGTTAGATTCATTGAGTATATTCATATTAATGGTTGACCTAACCAGGACTTTTAGTGGAGGCCTATGCCTACTAAAAAAAAACCTGGGGTAAAACTATTACTAAAAATTATTTGAAGAAACAAATGGTTAAGAACCTACTTATAGATACACATGGGTCCGCCGAGATTTCTTCGAGCCCATATGTAGTTCGTGTGGATTCTAGTATCTGCTATGAAATTAAGATAATTTTTTGAATTAGAAGTAGAAGCTACCAATTCGTATAAAATAGTGGGAGAAACCTTTAGACTAAAGTCCAAGTCTTTAGGATTAAATAATTTATATACTAATAGGTCTTATATTTTTTTTTTTTAGTAATGGCTAGTAAATTGTCACTCTCCTCACTATTAGACAGTGATAAGCTTATGGGACCCAATTTTGATAACCAGTATCAGAAGTTGAACATTGTTCTTGGACCGAAACCGGCCAAGAAGCTCAAAGCATATCAGAGTTGAATAGAGTGCTTCTTTTTTAAGAAGCTGGATTATTAGAAGAGGAATTATCCTCAATATCTTCAGTCCCTTGACCTAAGCAAGCCTAAAAAGAGAAATCAGCAAATAGTTGCTGGTCAAGATAGTTATATGATAACTCCTTATAATTTTTCTATTTGTGATACTACTACCTGGGTATTGGATACCGAAAGTCTAATTAATATTTATAATTCATTGCAAAGACTTTAGGTTAGTAGAAGATTTGAAAATGATAAGAAATTTTTAAACGTAGGAGATGGAAGTCATGTTTTAATCCTGGCTTAAAGAATTGTCAAGCTTATTTCCAACTCATATATTATCATTTTAAGTGATTGTCACTATCGTCCAATCTTTTTAATGAATGTAATCTTTGTAGGCCTTTTGGTCAAAGATAGTTATAGTTTATCAACAAAGAATGATTATTATGATTATTGTGATATCATTATGAATGATACTATAATAATGCATGGACAACTAAGAAATAGCATATACCTTTTATCGCAGTCTGTTAGTATAATGTACACATCTAACAAACATTCTAAATTAGATAATGTCATGGATGCATATCTTTGGCATTGTCGGCTAGGTTATATAAACAAGAACAGAATAAGCAGGCTAACTAAAGAGGTAATCTTCGAGATCAATGATTATGAATTATTGTCGATCTGTGAGTCCTGTCTTCTTAGAAAGATGATCAAGTCACCCTTTACTGGAAAGGATGAATGAGCTAGTGATGTTCTGAGTCTAATATATACTGATGTATGTGGACCTATGAATACAAGTACCAGAAGAGGGTATAGTTGCTTCATTATTTTCACTGACGACCTATCTAGGTATGAGTATATCTATCTTGTGAAGCATAAGTCTAAATTGTTTGAAATATTCAAATGATTTCATAATGAAGTAGAAAAATAAATTAGAAAGAGTATCAAAACCCTTCGATCAAATCAAGATGGTGAATACCTTTCCAACAAGTTTTTGACATATCTAGAAGAGAATGAGATTTTCTCGTAATGGACACCTCTTGGGGCATCACAACATAATGGAGTGTCAGAAAGGAGGAATCGAACTCTGTTAGACATAGTTCAGTCTATGATAAAGTTTGCAAGTCTGCCAATCTCTTTTTGAGATTATACTCTTGAAACTACTTGGTATGTTCTGAATAACATTTTGAGCAAATCGATCACCAAAATACCATATAGATTGGGCATAAGCCGAAACTCTCTCACCTTAGGGTTTGGGGTAGTCCTAATTATGTCAAACATTTAAAGATCGATAAGCTTCGGCCCCAATTTGATAAGTGTTATTTTATAGAATATCTCAAAGAAGCTAGGGTATATTACTTCTACTTTCCTAATGAACAAAAGGTGTCCATGGCTCTTAGGACAGTCTTTTTAGAAAAAGAGTTTCTTGAGAAAGGAACTAACGCCACTAAGGTTGAGCTTGACGAAGCTCGACAGATAGAAGAACTGACATAGACAAATGAACCTACAGAACAGGATTTGATTAGATCAAATTCTGAGCATATTGTAGAGGTACCTTTGAGGATATCCGAAAGAGTACTATATCAGCCAAATAGATACTACAATTTCTTAATCCGAGATGGTGATCCAGTTGAACTAGATGAGAACAACGAGGATCTGATCACCTATATGGATGCCATGCAAAGATCTGACTTTAAGAAATGGCTTAATACCATAAAATTTGAGATGGAGTCTATGGAGATCAATGGTGTGAAAGAAGAGTGCCCTATAAGCCAATCGTAAGTATGTTGCGATGGGACTTTCTTTAAAATTTTTCAACTCATGAAATGACATTTATTATTTGAGGTATTGATTCATCATATTAGCTGCATCTTAATATGTCTAAGATTATGATGAACCCCAAAGATTAGGATAATGGTTTTAGGAGATATGAATGGGTCATGCTAGCAAGACCTAAAATCCTAAAATTCTAATCTTAAATATTCCTGATCGTAGGAGCATTGAGTCAGGGATCAATATTTTAGATAGACTGGCATGTCCTATGTATGCACAATGGAGAGGTGGCAGATCTCACTAGCCACTTGTGTGAGACACTAATACAAGGATGTGGGTGCACATTTGAGAAATGAGTCCACTGAATTGACTCAATGAAAAAGAACATCTAATGGAAGCCTTATTTGTATGTCAAAGATGGTTCTCTAAGTGGGAGTTGTGCAAGTAATCCTTAGACCTGAAACCATCATGGAATCTTGTGCACATGAACCCATATTTTGGTTCATACCCAGGCATGGCATTAAGACATGTACGGGGTGTTCTGGATATGGTGGAGTGTGTATGAAGATTGTGAGTAGGTCAATATGGAATCAATCACTCCTAGTAAGAGGAGATCGTATCCTGTGTATTCTCAATCCTAGATGACTCAGAAAAGTCTTTTAGCCAAAAGCAGGAAGAAGATTAGAAAGTGTTTCTAATGCTTCTTTATTGGAGTCATTATTGGTTAATTAAGAATCGATATGAATATGTGTTTGAGTTTGACATGATTCCATACTCATGAATATATTCAGGGTGCAAGGATGATCGAAAAATTGAATTGTACGATAATTTGCCACTCAAGGGTAGATTTGGTATTTCTACCAAATTTTATATCTTCTGGGTAGTCATGATATATTGCTAGACGTCAATCTTAATTTGTAAATTTTTGATCGAATTAAAGAGTTTAATTCAATTACCAATTAGAAATGATTCTAATTATTGAATTCGGATTAGCTCGATTGGACCTAAATCGATTAGATTGAAATCTAATCAAATTTGATCAACTTATATCCGAACCTATTGCCAGCTAGATGTGGAACCCAATGGGTCACACACATATAAAAGTTGGCCAAGGACCCTTTTGAAAAAGGTTGATTGAAATTTTGGATTCAATCAGGGTTCCAGTAAGCATGCAGCATGTGTGGAAATCCTTGCTCTTTTGGAGACCAATTTGATTTCATCCCTTGCTAATTAGCTAGCCTAATTTAGTAGACATTTGGATCAGGTCATATCACCTAAAAGCATCCCAAATTGGGGCACCACATCCCATATTAACACCAATTATGAGAGTCTAAGTTGCGGTGGACTCTTGGTGCAAAACAGGTTCTGCGTACAAGTGTTGGCGTGGGTAGAAGAAAGAATATTATTTTTTATGGGATTAAAATTATATGTGATAGCTCAAATCACCCTCCATCCTCTAGTACATATCTCAAAGCATGATATATATTTTTTCTAGAATTTTTAAGAAAGAGAAAAAATTAGAAAAAGAAGGATGTCTCGCGCATGTGCACAGAAGTATTGCATCTCTCCATAATTTAGAGAGTCTTTCTCTCTATAAAATGCTTTCATATTGGACCTATTTTTGGTGATAAAATTTTACATTTGATAAGATATTTTTGATAATTTTTCTAGAATTTTTTTGGACTTATCTGGATGCCACATGGATGCCATAAGTCTGTCCTGATGCCTACACGTGTGGTGATCAGCACTCGTGTGAAGAGGTGTGAGCATAGTATCCTTCCATGATAATTTTATCACTATTTTTGATTTTTTGAAATTTAGATTAAATCCTCAATCCATATGGATTTTTGAAGATTTTTCTGATTTGAGAAGGGATGTGAAAACATCCCTTCTTTGGTTGCACGCGCGCAGATCAGGATGCTGATCGACGTATTGTGGATAAGAGTCCTTCTGCTTGAAGGAACTCTTATCTCTCATAATCAGATCAGATATGCCTTTTGGATAAGGCATGTTCTCTCTTTTGGCATCTCTCTGGTGGCTATAAATAGGTCGGGGTGCTGGATATCTGATGAATCAAAGAAGGGTTTTCAATTTCTCTCCTGTTGCTCTCCTTTCTTTCTTACAATCTATCTTAGTTTTAGGACAAGGATTTGGGATTTAAGACAAAACCTTATCTGATTCTAACAAGGGTTGTAAGGATCCTAAAGAAGGAGAATCAAAAGTTCAGAAGAGGTTCTAAGAGGGTGAGGTCAGGTTCTTGAAGAAACTTGATCGGTACGAGGCTAGTCAAATTCTAGGGGCTAGAACTCTTGAAGCAAGGTGAAGAAGGAGCACTGTCTTTGGTTTAATTTTTGTGTGGATCACCATTGGAGGGCAGAGACTTGGATGCCTTGTGGAAATTGTGATTAGCGCTACAGATATTCTTCTTATCCTAATTTATATTTATTATGCTTTGATTATTATAGTCAAGAGTTTTTGGGCATTAGGGCTTCCGGTGTATTGGGTGTTTTGAATGAAAATTTTAAACACCTAACCCTTCTACTGTGCCTTCGAAACCCAACGTGGTGTATGGATACTTGTTGATCCATCTGAAGGGATAAAACTCATAAGGTGTAAATAGATACTTAAAGGAATAAGAGGCACAGAAGGGAAGGTAGGACCTATAAAATTCATCTGGTTGCCAAGAAATATCATCAATGTTATGGTATTGACTATGACAAGATATTCTCTCCTGTGGCAATGCTTAAATCTATTTGGATTATACTTGTGATAGCAGCATACCTAGTCTGGTAAATGGATGTCTAGATGACTTTTCAGAATGGAGAGCTAGTTAAAGAGGTGTGTATGACACAGCCAAAAGGGTTCACATCCATAAATAATTCTAAAGTGTATATGCTATACAGATCTATTTATGGATTGAAACAAGTGTCTCAGAGTTGAAACATGCATTTTGATAAAATAATCAAAGTGCATGGCTTCGTTGAGAATGAAGTGGAACCTTGTGTCTAGCTATGTTTTTACCTTATATGATGGAGCGATATGCTGAAAAAGTTTCAGGTGGTACACAATAGCTAACTCTGCATGTGAAGCAAAATTGATTGCAACATTCGATACTGCTGTAAAGAAGAAACCCTAGCCGACCCCTTCACTAAAGCCATCAAGATCCAGGAATTCAATAATCATAAATAGAAGATGGGTATTAGATACTATTCTGATTGGCTTTAGTCTAAGTGGGAGTTGTTGGAAATTATGTCCTAAAGCCAATTATCTATTTGTAGATGATTATTAATTATATATGAATTATATTAATTATTTAATAATTTATCATAATTTATATCTTTTCTAAAGAACTGTTAAATTATGATGAAGTCCTTAGAACTATATATAATCGATAAAGAAAGATTTATTGAATAGTTCTTAAACTTGTTCATGACCAAATGATACATTATTAATAAGGACGATAACGTTTATCAAGAATAGATCATTGTGTGCCATATAGGTTGGTTGTCCTCATAACCAAAGAGTGTGGAGAAACCGATATGGCATGCAGATGAAATATAAGAGTACATTTGCATGGAACTTGACCCAACTGCGGAGTTCTCTACTGTTAAGAGTAGCTTGCAAAGGATATGGCATACGTATCCCTCTGATCTGAGATCACCATAGTGACTTGCAAGAAACTCACTATACCTTGGTGTCAAACTACCTGTATTTCTAATACAGTGATGGAAGATTTCTGGGTATAGTCAAATACTTGTGAAGTCGGTGTGTAAGTCAAGATGGGATTGACTGCTCCAAGTTGTTGAAGAAAATGCTTCAATGTATTTCAATTTAGTAAAATCTTAATCAGGATAATCCTTATGAGAAGTCAAAAGATTTATAAGATTGAGACACAATGTGGATGAATTGATTAAGAATTGACAGTTTAATTTTGAAGTTATCCTGAGCATTGAGGGTCAAGGGGATGAATTATACAGTAACCATACACCATAAGGTTCTTGAATATTGCTTTGCAACAATTCAACCTATTCGGATGTTGGGTATTACTGCTAGATGGTCAATTTGATGGGTATAAAAATTTATTCCTATGCTATCGACTTAGTGTTCGAATTTATGGGATCACACATAAAAGAGATTTCTGTCTGATCAATGACTATGAATCATTGAAAGGTGTAATCATCAATATGATTGATCATTAACCTCATGCAAAGGTTGCGATAGAATAATTTACTAATAGTTAGTGAATTATAGAAGGATGAATTAACAATTAGATTGCTGATTAGCTCAATTTAATTGAGTATTAAGATTTGAATCAAATCTAATTGAATTGGATTCGATTAGGTTTGACCCAATTAGGTTATGAGATGACCTAATCGCTAAGGGAGATTATTCCTGATTTGATTAAGACTTGGGTTCAATTATTTTCTAATTGCATTAGGATCTAATTGGGTTTCTAATTGGATTAGAATTTTTTTGATCCTAGGTTGTAACCAATTCCTAAATTGGTTAGGAATCAATTAAGGACCAAAAGGGGAGTCCCAGTCTATTGGGACTCTCTCTCCCTTGGTCGCCCCATGAGAAACCGCCCACATTTTCATGCCCCTTCTCTTCTCAGCACTAGATTTGGATAAAAATCAATTGGTTTTTAGTTCAAATTTGATTTGAACTGGTTTACTTATCTTGATTAGATTTGATCTCATCCAAACACCTTGCCGCCACCTATTAAAAGGTTTTTCTTTTTGTATGACAAAACTAAGAAAAGAAAAGATTTCAAGGTAAGAAACCTTTCTCACCATGAATAACAGTGTGGGGGCATGAGGAAAATTGAGAGGGGTGGTGGGTTTTCTTGAAGTGTGAGAAAAAAGAGGAGAGGGTCTCCTCTTGTGGGCTTTTGTGCATGAGAACCCTAGGGTTTCTTCTTATGGTTTTGGGAAGAGAGAAAAGTGAGAAGAGAGTTCTCATCTTCATCTTCTTCCACCACCTAATCCTCCTCCTAACTATGCTTTCTCATCCTCCGAAAGAGTCCATGTGAACTGATGAAGGAGTGCAATCAGCCATCAAGAGGGATCTCTGCAAGGGATCTAGCACTCTAGGAAGATCTCGATCATCGAACCTCTGATTGGATCCGAAGTCTTGTGTGGATACTCGTAGAGGTCGGATATCTATGTAGCTACTATGCAACTAAAAGAACCTCTAATTCATGAAAATTGACTGCGGTGAATTTCAACCCATGCTCAGATATAGAGATTCGATCTCTATTTCATGGTAGATGCAATCTACAAACTTATTGATATGATCAATAGTGTTTAAATTTCAGATCATGCATATTTATGTCATGTCATCATTCTTATTCTTGGTGGATTTTAGATTAAATCTAGTGCATGATAGATTAAATTATTTAATCTAGTATGTTCTACTACTCTCATTTCAAAAAAGTTTTGAAAATCATGCATGAAACCACCTACCATTTTCATTACAACGGTACCGACCGTGATCATATGAGAAGTCACATGGATGTCTACTCACTCATCAAAGACTATCTTGATGCTATAGTTGTTGTTGGATTCTTCTCTTGATGCGTGATGATCATGGAACCAGCAACAAAGGTCTGAGGAAAGCTTTGATCTTTGATCTATCACCTATAACAAAACAATCTACAAGAAAATTCAGCAATCTTGTAGATCTAGAGGATTTACCTTTGGAAGACCCTTAGATCATTTCCTCTTGCTTCCAAATCTGAAACTCCATCTTGAAAACCTTCAAAACAGAGGATCAAAGATGAAAAATCATCTTTTGATGGCAGCAAACTCATGGAGCCCCTTGGAGATGGGGCGGCAACCCAAGGAAGGAAGGCTAGCACCTTCAAACCTTCCTATTTTGAAGGTGGCGGCCAAGAAAACCCTAGGATGGCTGCTGGTGGCATGGAGAAGACAAAGAGATAGAGAGAGGGAGAGGAAGAGTGAGAAAATTTGGGAGAAATGGCTTTGTATTTAGCTTGGTTCAATTAGAATGATAATATAATGTATATATATACAGGATCAATGTGATCCAACCCAAAAACTCCCATGGCTAACCTAATGTGAGATTGTGTTCACCCAAGCCCATGTACACCTATGATTTGACCCAATCTCACCTCTCTTGGACTCAAGCCTAGCCCAATACAAGTTAACCCCTCAAGGTCCAAATCCCCTAGACCTCGAAACTGTGAAGGCTGACTGCCTTTCACCCTAGGGCCCAAACCTTGGCCATTTCCTTGGTCCCTTGAGCCTTGAGAGCACCACACCAGATCCTACAATCTCCATCTTGGTGTCCCAAGATCTCAGCAAACTCTGTCCTATCTATCAAGCCCATCAGTCCCACACAATAGTGAAAGCTGTCTTGCGAAAGTACCTTCGTAAGTACATCAGTTGGATTTTCCTTAGTATGAACCTTCACCAGCTTAACCTCACCATCCTCGGTGAGCTCTCTGATCTGATGGTATCTGATGTCGATGTGCTTCATCTTTGCATAATAAATAGAGTTCTGTGTAAGCAACAGTACACTCTGACTGTCACAGTGCACTCTAATAGCCTCCTGTGGGATGCCCATCTCTAGTGCCAAGCCCTTCAACCATAGGGCCTCCTTTACTGCCTCTGTGATACCAATGTACTCAGCTTCAGTGGTGGATAATGCCATTATGGGTTGCAAGCAAGATCTCTATGAAACGGGACCTCCATACAGGTTGAACACAAAATCTATTGTTGAACGTCGAGTATCCACATCTCCATCAAAATCTGCATCCACAAACCCTTGTATTTATCCTTGAGCTTATTTGGACATGTTAGAGTATCCCTCAGTACCTCCTAGCTATCTGTAGCAGATGCCAACTCTAACAGAACTCACCAAGTATCTGAAGATACCCTTTAGTGCTCATCAGTGCTCCCTGCCAGGCTGTGCCATAAACCTGCTCCCCTGACTCACTGCATAGGCTAAATCCGACCTATAACATACCATGGAGTACATAATGCTCCCCACACTAGAGGCATATGGCACTCTCTCTATCTCCTGAGCTTCCATCTCAGTGTGTGGCGACATGGTCTTTGAAAGGCTGATATGCCCAGTAAGTGGCAGCACTACCGACTTGGCTTCCTTCATCCCATATCTTTCTAAGACCTTTTGTATGTAGCCTCCTTGAGATAAATGCAGCAACCCTTTAGCTTGATTTTTGAAAATTTTCATACCTAGGATCTTCCTTGTAGGCCCCAAGTCCTTTATCTCAAATTTTTGAAACAAGGCTGCTTTCAATTCCTGCACAATTTTCTTACTCTTGCATGCTATCAGTATATCATCTACATACAGGAGTAAGTACAACCAAGATCCATCCTCTAGAGATTTAACATACACACATGGGTCATAATCACACTTGGAAAGTCCTATGCTCCTCACATAGGTGTTGAATCGCTTATACCACCGCTTTGGTGACTGCTTCAGTCCGTATAGTGACTTCTTCAGCAAACAGACCTCCCCCTCTGACCTAGGCTCTCTAAACCCCTGTGGCTGCTCCATGTAGATGCTCTCCTCTAGATGTCCATAGAGAAATTCCATCTTGACGTCCATCTGCTCCAGTTCCAGATCCTGAGCTACAACTATACTCAACAACATCCTGATGGATGTATGCCTGATGATTGGAGAGAAAACCTTTGAATAATCAACTCCTTCCCTCTGTGAATACTCTTTGGCTACAAGTATAGCCTTGTACCTCACTCCACCTTGCTCTGAAGTTGTCTCCTTTCTGGTGAAAATCCATTTGGAGCCAATGGGTCGAGCACCTTCTGGTAGATCCACTAGCTGCCATGTCTGATTCTTCCTGAGGGACTCCATTTCCTCTATCATGGTCTGCATCTATGACTCTCGATCCGAACTCTCTATTGGCCTCCTCAAAGGTCTCTAGATCTCTATTGGTGGTGATGAGAGCATAAGAAATAGTCTCATCAATGCCATACCACATCGATTTGCCAATAGTGTGCTTCGGCTTGTGCAGTGCCACTCCCCTTGCACTATCCTGTAAGCATGTGGCTGCCTCTGCATCTCCTCCTGGATAGATTGCCCTCCTCGCTGGTCCTCCATAGGTGTGGAAACATGCCTGCTTGTCTCCACCTCAAAATGAACATGATTAGAGGTAGAAGTTGATGGTAAATCACCTATATGCGAGTGCTATCCAATGCTATCCTGTGCTGACTTTTTATCTTCATCAGCACCTCCCGACTTCTTCAAGATGCTCTTTGAAGGAAAAACCACCTTTTTTCTGTGTAGGATCTTCCAGATTTCATCAAATCTGGGGTGGAATAAATTTTATTTTTTATCCTACGCTATTTCAGATCTAATGTCTATTAGATCTAATTTTATTATCTGATATTTAAAATCTAAAATTAAATCTAAAAGTATGAGAAATATAGACATACCTTAAGGGTAATCTAATTACCCTGTAGATGATCGCAGCACTGCCTGAGGTTCTGATGTAGCCATGCAAGCACCTAGCCTCTACCAGTATCCACTCAGGTAGGATCTAGAATATCTTCTCCTCATGATTCTATGCTCCAAAAATTAGATCAATATCTAATTTAAAAGTACTTCAAAACTCCTTCTGAAGTTGGAGCAGCAGCCTGTCGAAGATGTCTTGCAGCCTTCTGTTCCAAGCGTCACCACGCCTTGTACCTTTGCCAGATGAATGTCCAACTTCTTGGACGTGAAGAGGGGAAAAAGGAGAACAGGGAGGACTTGGATAAGAGGGGAGGGGGTGGCAGCTAATGAGACTTTTGCATAAAACAAGTTCTATCTCGAAACCCTAGGTGCAGCAGGGTTTATATAGATCTGTATGCTGTGCAGTGCCACATCATTCGACCAATCAGAAAACTCCAATAAATTCTGAAAAAATTCTGATTGGTTGAGTGATATCATTTGATCACATCAAATAAAAATCCTCATGCTCTCTCCTATGTTGGCACCAACATTGGATAAGCACAAATAAGGTGGCGCCAAAGAGTCCAAGTTTATCAGGATTCTTTGGTTCTTATCCATTTGGGGCGCCCACTTAAATCCTATTGAGCTCACACCATAATCTGATTATGGTGCCCAATTTGAAGTGGTTTGGACATGTGGACACTCTACAAAAATCCTCCAATGAATCCTCTTCAGTTTAAGACCCATATGTCAACTTTTGACAGATGTCCTAAAATGAAATTGGCAGGTGCTAGAAATTAGCAGGTGTTGTCTTAAATTCATCTTATGAATTAAGACAAGCCTTTTCTGAGCTGGACAAACTTTAATTAGACTGAGAGAAACCTTTCCAAGGTTCTCTGGATGAGCCAGATCACATTTGGCTCAGTAAGATAGAAAAGATTACACGAGGAGAAAGTTAGGCTCAATCGACTGTTAGCACGATTTTCTTGAACCTAATTGGATCTTATCCAAATCAATTGAGGTAGCCCAATTGATGACATCCAGACCCTAACCCTTATTTGTGTGACCCAGTTAGATTCAATTCTGTATGGTAATGAGACATGTCATGATCTCATCATCAACATCATTGAAACTCCTTTCGATGGACCAGAACTCTTCTGATTCAGACAATTAGAATGATCGATCATCAAATCATTCTAATTGCTCCCAAAATCCACCAGTGACACCTAACAGTATATGGTGGCAACCCATCAGAACTGAAGATGAACCTCTTGGTGCAGCTACCTGTGTGATTGAGTTCCTTTATCATGAGTCCCGACTGAATTAGGGTTAAGGTGAACTCGTCAAACCCAACATCAGTCATATGAGTTAATCGATCGATCCGAGTCCGATGTGAAACCTTAATGAAAAACTCTTTTCTATTATTTCACTCTGCCATGGCCATGGACTTAAGTACTCGATCTTTCGATCATCATAGGACTACTCCTCTCATCTACCGAGGTTGATAGATCCCATCTTGGTGCGATCTGGTTCCTACAATGGATATGCTACAGCCAACATACACCTCAGGGTTTCGAATGGCTAGGAGACCGAGTTATGGTGTAGTCAAACTATAACACACTCAAGGTGAATTTCGATGCACCTCAGGTTAAAAAACTAGACACACAACTGCAGCATCGAGCTAGTCATCGACGAGAAGGTAGACTTCCTTATGACTGCTCGAGGTGGTCACACTCAGTACTCTCATTCTCAACGAATACCTATACTCTTGCTCTGGTGTCTTCACACCATAGAATCAAGACTCATCTACCCTAAGGAAGCGATCGTACACCAACCTTCCGGATCAATCACCATCCTCGTGATGATCCTATGGTCAGGAGCAGTTTATGAGTTAGTTATGTAAATTCATGCCTTAAATTTTTAACTCTTGAAAATATGAATTTACATTTCCACTAACTCAAAGATGTATCACAGACACAATGTACATAATATGATAGAAGAATAATCCTTTTATTCATTTATAGTCAAAATTACAAATTTGCCATTAGTTCTGTACAAGAATGTGTCAGCCGATCTGGCATCTAGGGCACACATCTAACAAACTCCCACTTGACCTAATGCCAATTGGCTACATATCTAAGTCCCATCTTCTCAAGGTGGGCTTCGATCTTCTGTTGGCCCAATGGCTTAGTCAGCGGGTCTGCCACATTGTCTGTGGAGTCGACTCTCTTGACCTCGATATAACTTTTTTTCGAGGTAATCACGGATCAGATGAAATTGCCGCTCGATGTGCTTGGATTTCTGGTGAGACCTTGGCTCCTTAGCTAGGGCTATGGGGCCATTATTGTCGCAGTAAAGAGGGATGGCATCTGATGACATCACTCCAAGCTCTGCGGCAAACTTTTTGTACCAGAATACCTCCTTTGCACCTTTCGATGCAGCAATATACTCTGCCTCCATGGTGGAATCTGCAATTACCGTTTGCTTGGAACTCTTCCAGCTAACTGCACTACCATTGCAAATGAACAGACTCTCAGATGTTGACTTTCGATCATCTATATTAGACATAAAGTCCGAGTCTGTAAATCCCTAAATCTGGAGTTCTCTATTCCCAAAGACTAGAAACATATCCTTAGTCTTTCTCAAGTACTTAAGGATACATTTCATAGAAGTCCAGTGCTCTTCGTCTGGATTGACTGATATTTACTTGTGACACTCATAGCATGGGCTATATCAGGTCGTGTACATAGCATGGCATACATGAGGCTCCCTATTGTCGAAACATAAGGGATCTTGCTCATGCGTTCAATCTCCTCAGGTGTACTAGGGCACATCTTCTTGGAGAGATGAATGCCATGTCTAAAAGGCAATAAACCTCTTTTGGAGTTATCCATGCTAAACCTTTTTAGCACCTCCTCTATGTACATCTTCTGTGAAAGTCCCAGCATCCTATTTGGTCTATCTCTATAGACCTTAATACCCAGTATAAAGGATGCCTCTCCTAGATCTTTCATAGAGAACTCCTTAGACAACCATACTTTGATTGAGGTCAACCTGAGAATTTCATTCTCAATTAGGAGGATGTCATCTACATACAATAGAAGGAAGACAACTACACTCCCACTGACCTTTTTGAACACACATGGTTCCTCCTCATTCTTGATGAAACCAAACATTTTGATCACATCATTGAAATGAGTATTCTAACTCCGAGATGCTTGCTTAAGTTCATAAATGGATCTTTGCAGTTTGCAGATCTTGTGATCATCATCACTGGATGTAAAACCAAGCGGCTGTTCTATATAGATATCTTCCTCAAGATATCCATTTAAGAATGCCATTTTCATGTCCATCTGCCATATTTCATAATCGAAATAGGCTGCAATAGCAAGCAATGTGCGAATGAATTTTAGCATGGCTACGAGCGAGAAGGTATCCTGATAGTCAATGCCTTCGCACTGACTATAACCTTTCGCTATGAGCCTAGCTTTGAATGTCTCCACATTTTCATCTACACCTATCTTTCTCTTGAAGATCCATTTACACCCAATAGGTACAATACCTTGAGGTGGATCTACCAAGGTCCAGACATGATTTGAGTGCATCAAGTCAATTTCAGATCTCATTGCCTCTAACCATTTCTCGGAGTCGATATCTGATATCGCCTCGTCATAGGTCTTGGGGTCATCACCATGAACCCCATTTCCCGTGAGGAATATTTCCTCTACATCCTCTTGTATGGTACCTAAGTACCTTTCAAGAGGATGAAAACCCTAGTCGATCTACGAGGTGGAGGAGGTTGTGTTAGGACTGGTTCTGATTGATTAGGTTCCTCAGGTTCTTTAGCTCGTTGCTCTTAGGAGACATTCTCCTTGAGTTTAATTATTCTTCCGATGCCACCATCTTGAATAAACTATTTTTCAAGAAAAATAGTATTTCGACTCACAATCACATTGTGGTCTTTCGAAATATAAAATAATATCCTAATGACTCTTTAAGATATCCTATGAACTGAGCTCTAAAAGATCTGAACTCTAACTTGTCCGTCTGCTGTCTCTTGACATGAGCCGGACAACCTCAAATTCTGAGATGATTCAAACTTGGCTTCTTACCATGCCATATCTCATACGGTGTGGTAGGAACAATTTTAGAGGAAACCTTATTCAATACATAAATTGCTGTCATGAGACAATGTCTCCAAAAAAATTTTGGGAGGTCTGTGAAGCTCATCATGGAACGGACCATATCTAACAGGGTCCGATTTCTTCGTTCTGAAACTCGTTGAGTTGAGGTGTTCCAGGTGGAATCCATTGAGAGACTATACCATTATCCTTAAGATAGTCTAAAAATTTTTGACTAAGATATTCACCTCCTCGATCTGATCGAAGAACCTTAATGGGCTTTCCTGTTTGTTTTTCTACCTCATGTCTGAATTCTTTGAACCTTTCAAAGGCTTCAGACTTATGTTTCATTAGAAACACATATCCATACCTAGACATATCATCGGTAAAGATAATGAAGTAGACAAAGTTGCCTCTAGCCGGCACATCAATTGGGCCGCACACATCCGTATGTACTAGGGCAAGTAGGTCTGTGGCCTTTTCCCCATGTCCCACAAAAGGGAGCTTGGTCATTTTGCCTTGAAAGCATGATTCACAAACTGGATATGACTCGAAAGTCAACGGACTCAGTAGCCCGGATTTTTTCAATTTGTTAACCCTGTCTTCCGCTATATGACCTAGCCTTAGGTGCCACAGATACTTATCATTTAGACTATCTCTAGGCCTTTTAATTCCTATAGCATTCATATTTTGCTCAATATTAAAAATAAATACATCATCATGTAACTGATAGAGACCATTAATAACAAAATCATTTGCAACTTTATTATTTTCATAAAATATATTACAATGGTCCTTATGAAAGCTAATCACATAGCCTTCTTGTGCTAAACATGAAACAGAAATTAAATTCCTGCTTGCTGCAGGCACATAATAACAGTCTCTTAAAACTAAATCTAATCCTAACGGTAATCACAGAGGGTAGGTTTCTACGGCCACAGTAGAAACTCTTGCTCCATTCCCGACACGTAGGATCATCTTCCCATCCCTCAGCCTCCTGCTCTCCTCAAGATCCTGCATAGAAGTGCACAAATGAGCACTAGAACCAGAGTCAAGCACCCAACTGGATGCAGAAAAAATTGTAAGATTAGATTCGATAATGAGCATACCTCCAGAAGGACCATCCTTCTTGTTTTTCAGGGTGGCCAGGTACTGAGGACAGTTCCGCTTCCTATGGCCTTCTGACTGACAGTGGAAATACTTTTCCTTTTCAGAAGCCTTCTTCTTCGGTCCTGTCTTTTTGTTCTTGCCATCCACCTTCTGCTTCTTCACGAACTTCTTTTTCTTTTCAAAAGACTTTCTCTTGGAAGAAGTTTGCTCCACAGTAAAAATTGAGCCTTTTGAACCTTTCATTGAAAGCTCAGCCATAACCAACATATTCATTAACTCGGCCAAGGTACATTGCATCTTATGCATATGGAAGTTCATGATGAACTGACCATATGCATCGAACAAGGACTGAAGGATCACATCAATCTGAAAATTCTTGTCTAAGATGATACCGAGCTTCTCAAGCTCCTCAAGATCCTTGATCATTGTCAAACAATGATCTTGGACTGACTGCCCATCATGCATCTTGGCCTTAAAAAGTCTTTGACAGACTTGATACTTGACCGCGCGACTCTGTTCACCAAACAACTCTTATAGGTGAGCTAACATTTGGTAGGTAGTCAAAATATTTTCATGTTGGCGCTGTAAATCATCAGACATTGCACCCAACATGTAGTACCTGGCTTTGTTATCATCATCCGTCCACTTTTTCAGAGATGCTCTCTGTTCAGCAGTCGGACGTGCTGGCATAGCAGGTGGGTCCTGGTACAAGATATGAGTCAATTTTTTGAAATCCAGAATAATTCTATAGTTTCTCAACCAGTCCTTAAAATTTGGTCCAGTCAGTCTATGAGTGTCTAGAATTTTGGTCAGGGGGTTTGAGGCAGACATGTTTCCTTTAGAGAGTCAAAAGTTTCTAGTTAGATTTTATAATCAGACTCAACCAATTTGTTTAGGGTTTTCATTTTTAAACAAATTAGGCTCCACTATTTTCTCAGATCCCTACACTCTCTTGGTAGAGATGTGAAAATCTTCATAATTAGTGATTTCTAGTGGGTGGTGCAGTCTCACCGACTGGCTCATCACCTCACCTAACAGTTATTGGTGATGGATCAATCGATGAGTGGACAACTCTTGTTCAATAATTCTTTAATCATGGTGCACCCAAAACTTGGTCTCTAATTCATGAATCTCACCATATCCGGGATATTGCTCCAATCCTTAGTTAAGCCAAACCCACCATTTGCATGAACTAGATTTCTGATTGGATCCCTCACCGTATCCAAAATATTGAGCCCAACCCATTCTCTAATCCATAGTATCCAATGCCTAATGGACATGGTTGCATCTTTCCGGTACAACTGAGCCACTTTAACCAGCCAAGAACAATTAACCCCGGGAAGGGCCCGCACATCCACAATGATGGAAGACCTAGACTTAATATTTTCTTAGGAAGATTTGATTTAGGTCTCTTTAAATTTAACTTGACATAGTCATAACAATTATGACAAATCTAGTGGCATGGGTCAGCTCGAATTGTTAGCCACCTCAAATCAGAACTGGATCGACACATATGGCTAGGTAAGTGAGATCGGTGGGAGGGATATGCCATTAACTAGATAAGAATGCATTCGAGTCGAGTAGCTCTCAATTAAAAACCAGTCGGTTGCATCAGTCCAACTTATCTTAGACACCAAATTATCGAACCAGAACTAATTGAGTTAGTCTACAATCCAAGCTCTAACCACTGAGCTAAATTAGGTCTTAACTTGATCGAGTCACATCTAAATGTGATTCGACCTTGACCCAGACTTAATCCTATTAGGCTGGTCAATTATTAACTTTCATGATCCCACCTAACCAACTCTTGATTCGGTTTGATCAACCGCTAGACCTAATTGAGCTACCCAAGCCCGAACCCAATCTTATGAAAATGTCTTAGATCTGAAATTCTCAATTTTAGACCTAACATAATTTCATAAGCTCAATACATTAATTAAGTTTGAGTTCATAAACAAAGTATGTAAAATAAATCCTAGGGTTTCAGGATATAGGGTTTTGCAGAAAAGTAAGTTTTGATTTCTGATTAAGAATGAACGTGCGGCACCCCTACACGTCATATGAACACCCCATTGAATGAGAAGAGAGGGTCTTAAAATCCTACTTTATTCTTATGACTGAACGGCCATGAGGAATACCTTAATCAAAAATATAAATTTAACTACAAAACTAGTTAGATATAAATTAACATATCACATATACAATTTAAGATCTAACTAATACATGCTTTACATACATCTCATGAATCAAAAATAAATCTAATTAACATGCTTTTAGATCTGATACATCATATGTAATATCTAAAAAATAGAATTTAAATTAAACTATTCAAAATAAAAAATATTCTAGACAAGTTACTAGAATAATTCTACAACTAGTCTAGGTATGCAATAGATCAATTTTATGAAATAATTAAAATTTTATTTTTTATTTTCTGATCTAATTATAATAATTATAACATCATAAAAAATAGAGAATAAATTATATTTAATTCATATTTTAATCTATTAAAATATAAAACTTAAGGCTATTCATGGATTCAATTAATCCCAGTCTAGTTATGCATCTCATGCATGTTAGATCTTCTTAGATTTAATTTTAAATATTTTAATTTTAGATCCTATCATATCTGATGTGACATCCAAAATTATTTAATATCAAATAAATTAAAATTAAAATTAGATCTAAAATAGATCTAAAATAGAGCCAACAACCTGGCTCTGATACCACTTGAAGGAAAAATCATCTTTTTCCTGTGTAGGATCTTCCAGATTTCACCAAATCTGGGGTAGAATAAATTTTATTTTTTATCCTATGTTATTTCAGATTTAATTTTTATTAGATCTAATTTTATTATCTAATATTTAAAATCTAAAATTAAATCTAAAAATATGAGAAATATAGACATACCTTAAGGGTAATCTAATTACCCTGTAGATGATCGCAGCACTGCCTGAGGTTCTGATGTAGCCATGCAAGTGCTTGGCCTCTACCAGTATCTACTTAGGTATTATCTAGAATGTCTTCTCCTCATGATTCTATGCTCCAAAAATCAGATCAATATCTAATTTGGAAGTACATCAGAACTCCTTCTGAAGTTGGAGCAGTAGCCTGTCGAAGATGTCTTGCAGCCTTCTGTTCCGAGCATCACCACACCTTGTACCTTTGCCAGATGAATGTCTAACTTCTTGGACGTGAAGAGAGAAGAAAGGAGAGCAGGGAGGATATGGAGAAGAGGGGAGGGGGTGGCAGCTAATAGGTTTTTTGCATAAAATAAGTTCTATCTCGAAACCCTAGGTGCAGCAGGGTTTATATAAATCCTATATGCTGCGCAGTGCCACATCATTCGACCAATCAAAAAATTCCAATAAATTTTGAAAAAATTATGATAGGTGAAGTGATGTCATCTGATCACATCAGATAAGAATCCCCATGCTCTCTCCTATATTGGCACCAACATTGGATAAGCACAAATAAGGTGGCGCCAAAGAGTCCAAGTTTATCAGGACTCTTTGGTTCTTATCCATTTGGGGTGCCCACTTAAATCCAATTGAGCTCACACCATAATCTGATTATGGAACCTAATTTGAAGTAGTTTGGATATGTGGACACTCCACAAAAATCCTCCAATGAATCCTCTTCAGTTTAAGACCCATATGTCAACTTTTGACAGATGTCCTAAAATGAAATTGGCAGGTGCTAGAAATTAATAGGTGTTGTCTTAAATTCATCTCATGAATTAAGACAAGCCTTTTCTGAGCTGAACAAGCTTCAATTAGACTGAGAGAAACCTTCCCAAGGTTTTCTGGATGAGCCAGATCACATTTGGCTCAGTAGAGATAGAAAAGATTACACAAGGAGAAAGTTAAGCTCAATTGAGTGCTAGCACGATTTTCTTGAACCTAATTGGATCTTATCCAAATCAATTGGGGTAGCCCAATTGATGACATTCAGACCCTAACCCTTATTTGTGTGACCCAGTTAGGTTTAATTCTGTATGGTAATGAGACATGTCGTGATCTCATCATCGACATCATCGAAACTCCTTTCGATGGACCAAAACTCTTCTGATTCAGACAATTAGAATGATCGATCATCAAAATCATTCTAATTGCTCTCAAAATCCACCAGTGACACCTAGCAGTATATGGTGGCAACTCATCAGAACTGAAGATGAATCTCTTGGTGCAGCTACCTGTGTGATTGAGTTCCTCTATCATGAGTTCCGACTGAATTAGGGTTAAGGTGAACTCGTCAAACCCAACATCAGTCATATGAATCAATCGATCAATCCGAGTCTGAGGTAAAACCCAATGGAAAACTCTTTTCCATTATTTCACTTTGCCATGGCCATGGGCTTATGGACTCGATCTTTCGATCATCATAGGACTACTCCTCTCATCTACCGAGGTTGATAGATCCCATCTTGGTGCGATCTGGTTCCTACAATGGATATGCTACAGTCAACATACACCTCAGGGTTTTGAATGGCTAGGAGATCGAGTTATGGTGTAGTCAAACTATAACACACTCAAGGTGAACCGTCGATGCACCTCAGGTCAAAGAACTAGACACACAACTGCAGCATCGAGCTAGTCATCGACAAGAAGGTAGACTTCCTTATGACTGCTCGAGGTGGTCACGCTAAGTACTCATGTTCTCAATGAATACCTGTACTCTCACTCTGGTGTCTCCACATCGTAGACTCAAGATTCATCTACCCTAAGAAAGCGATCGTACACCAACCTTTCGGATCAATCACCATCCTCGTGATGATCCTATGGTCAGGAGCAGTTTATGAGTTAGTTATGTAAATTCATGCCTTAAATTTTTAACTCTTGAAAATATGAATTTACATTTTCACTAACTCAAAGGATGTATCACAGACACAATGTGATAGAAGAATAACCCTTTTATTCATTTATAGTAAAAATTACAAATTTGCCTTTAGTTCTGTATAGGAATGTGTCAGTCGATCTGGCATCTAGGGCACACATCTAACACTCTTCTCATCAAAAATTACATGCCTACTGATCATAGACCTCTCCACCAGTAGGTAACCCTTCACACCCTTTGGATACCCAATGAAGACCAGCTTTTGTGACTTCAGGTCCAACTTGCTCCTTTCGGCTCCCTCGACCAATGCATAAGTTAGGCAGCCGAACACCTTCAGGTGGCCCAGCTCCACCTTCTTCCCACTCCAGACCTCCTATGGAATGCCTCCATTAAGTCTTCTATGGGGAGACCTGTTAATCAGAAAATATGCAAAAGTTAGAGCATCACCCCAAAAAGACTTGGGCAGTGATGCGTGCAGCCTTAAACTTCTGACCTTCTCCATTAGTGTTCAGTTCATCCTCTCTGTAACACCATTCTGTTGAGGGGTCATCTTTATTGTATAATAGTGTTTGATGTCATTCTCCTCACAGTACCTCCTAAATTTCAGGCTTGTGTATTGTCCTCCATTATCAGACCTCAGGTACTTCACTGGCTGCCCTACTTCCTTCTTGACCTCAGCTCTCCAGGCTTTAAACCAGATAAATACCTTTGACTTTTCTCTGATCAGATACATCCATACTCTCTTGGAGAAGTCATCTATGAAGGTAACAAATCACCTAGCTCTACCTCAAGCTGAAACAGGTGCCGGTCCCCATACATCCGAGTGAACTAGCTCCAGAATGCCTTCACTCTGCTTGGTACTACTGACAAACTTTATCCTATGCTGTTTGCCATAGATGCAAGGCTCACATAGGTCATTTTTCTTCTTTTTGAGTGCTGGAATCAGACCCCTCCTACTCAACTCAGTGAGCCCCCTGTCACTCATGTGACCATACGATAGTGCCACAGTTGATAGGCAAGCTGCTCCTCCTGTGCTACTGCAGACACCTCTGCACTATCTGTAACTACTGAGCCCTCCATCCTATACAGATTGTTGCTCAATCTTCTCCCTTTCATCACCACTAAAGCCCCCTTTGATATCTTCAAACATCCACTTCTCGGTTGGCTACCGAAAGCATACCCCTGCTTCTCCAAATATCCCAAAGAGATCAGGTTCTTCTTTAACTCTGGTACATGCTTAACATTTATCAGTGTTCGTATGATTCCATCATACATCCTCATCCTAATTGTACCAACACTAGCAAATTGACATAGATAATCATCTCCAAGACTCACACTTCCTCCATCGGATTTCTCATGTGTAGCAAACCACTCCCGATGTGCAGTGTAGTGGTGGGAACATGCTGAATCCAGTGTCCAGTGGCTATCAACCTCTATGGTCCCATCTGACACAACCAGTAAGTCATCTCCACTATCCTTAGATGATAGAGCACTACTCCCGCTGGTTGAACCACCCTTGGAAAATCTCTTCCCCTTCTCATTCTTCAGAAGTGGGCAATTCCTCTTTAGATGACCAGGCTGTTGACACTTGTAGCACTTCGGAGCTTTCTGATATCCTCGAGACTTTTTGATCTGCCCTTAGACTTATCTTAAGCCCTCTCTTTAGGCCTCCCTTATCTCTCATTTACAACAAGAATCTCTGTACTTAGGCTTCCTTTACATAGCTTTTCTCGCTGCTCATTGGACCTGAGAACCCCAACCACATCTTTGAAGTTCAAGGTCTCTTTCCCATACACCAATGTAGTAATGAGACCATCATATGAAAATGAGAGTGAACACAACAATAGGAGAGCTCTATCCTCCTCATCCATCTTCACATCAAGGCCCATTACATCCAAGCAAACTTGATTGAATTTTTGGATGTGAGCAATCAAGTCTCCTTCCTCAGGCATCCTCAAGCTGTACAACTATTTCTTCAACCACAGCTTATTTGTCATATTCTTGTCCATGTATGTGTTCTCCAATTTCTTCCAAAGCCTCTTTGGAGTAGTTTCTATACTTATCTCAGGTAGGACTTCATCATCAAGGCACATTCTAATTGTGCTAAAAGATATTTCCTCTAACTCCTCCTAGTCTTCAATATTGATCTTCTCAGGCCTTTCCCAAACCAATACCTTGTAGATCCTGTTCTGAACCAAAAGATCCTTCATCCTTTGCTATCAAAGGCTGAAGTTATCCTTGTCATCAAACTTTCCAAAGTCTATCTTGATGCTACTTGATGCCATCACAACTAGATCTCCAAAATCAAACACCAATAAATGAAACAGTGTTCTAGAAAAAATCTGCTCAGCACCTTACCACAATCCAGGCAAGACTTTGATCTTTCCTCCACCAGATCTATCCCCAAAGCTCTGATACCAGATGTTGGGTTCTTCCCTTGATGCATGATGATCGTGGAACCAGCAACAAGGGTCTGAGGAAAGCTTTGATCTTTGATCTACCACTTAGAACAAAACAATCTACAAGAAAATTTCGTAATCTTGTAGATCTAGGGGATTTACCTTTGGAAGACCCTTAGATCATTTCCTCTTGCTTTAAAATCTGAAACTCCATCTTAAAAATCTTCAAACCAGAGGATCAAAGATGAGAAATCATCTTTTGATGGTAGCAAACTCGTGGAGCCCCATGGAGATGGGGCGGCAACCCAAGGAAGGAAGGCTAGTGCCTTCAAACCTTCCTATTTTGAAGGTGGCAGCCAAGAAAACCCTAGGATGGCTGCTGGTGGCATGGAGAAGACAAAGAGATAGAGAGAGATAGGAAGAGAGAGAAAATTTGGGATAAAATGGCTTTATATTCAGCTTGGTTCAATCAGAATCACAATACAATATATATATATATATAGGGTCAATGTGACCCAACACAAAAACATCCATGGCTAACCTAATGTGAGATTGTGTTCACCCAAGCCCATGTACACCCATGACTTAACCCAATTTTACCTCTCTTGGACTCAAGCCTAGCCCAATACAAGTTAGCCCCTCAAGGCCCAAATCTTCTGGACCTCGAAACTGTGAAGGCTGACAACCTTTCACCCTAGGGCCCAAACTAGCCCTAGAACTCCCATGAATGCCTCATAGGCTTTGGATCTTGTCTTTTTCTTGGTTCCTTGAGCCTTGGGAGCACCACACCAGGTCCTACAGTTATGTGAGTAGTTTTTTGACCTGAGATGCCTCGACTATTCGTAATAGGATTACTGTAGTTTGACTGTACATAAACATGATCTCTTAGCCATTTGGGTCCTTGTAGTATATGTTGGCTATAGTAGGTCTTTTGTAGGAGTAGGGAGTGTACAAAGATGAGATCTATCGACCTCAATGGAAGAGAAGAAGTCTTATGCAATCTAAGAGAATGAGTTCACAAGTCTGTGGCCACAGCAAGTTAATGGATGGAAAAGTATTTCCATCAGTATCATATTTTGAACTTGAGCTAATTAGATTAGGCATATGATGGATGCTAGGATTTGACAAGTTGTCCATGACTTTCATCCTATAAGGACTCATGATAGAGGAATCGGATCATATGGTAACTATACCTAGAGGTTCTAAATATTTTGTTCTACTAAATTGCTACTACATACTGCTAGATGCCACTGGTAGATTGTGAGAACTCACTTAGACCATTTTGGATCTGTAATCCAAGTTTGAGGTGAGTTGGAATTGTTCCAGTCCATCGAAAAGTATTTTCGATGTTACTTTGATGGATATCATTATAAGTCTCGCTATCAGATAGAATAAAATCTATGGAGTCACACATAAAAGAGGTTGACCAAATTAATTGATTGGATTTAGATCTAATTATCAATTGGATTGATAATTCAGATCGATTGGTAAAAGTTACAAGTAGAAGTTTGGTTAAGTATTAGCAAATTTGATCTGATTGCAAGTGTTGCAATTGAATTTGATAAGATTAAATTTGGTTTAGAACCTAATTAAATTAAATCAAATCTAATTTAGTTAGTATTGATCTAATCTAAGTTGAATGGATTTTTTCAATCCAAGTATGACCTAAATTAGAAACCTAGTTGGACTAGATTTCGAATTCAACTCGAATTGGGCCAGATCTGGCTTCGAATTAGATTCAAATTGAATCCAAATTAAACCAGAATCTCACCTAATTAGATTAGGATAAGAAAATCTCAGTTTGACTAGGATTCTTCCTCCTCTTTGGTGCACAAAGAGAGAGGGGCGGCGCCCTTCTCCCTACGCATGCAATAAGAGAAGGGGCACCAATAGTTGGCGCCCCATTCTCCTAAGACTCTCTCTCCTTCTCTCTTTTGGAATTAACTCAATCCTGACTAATTTAGAATCAGATTAGGAGTCCTAAAAGGGGTTTAAATTTGGATTATGTTGTGGGAATTCAAATAGGAGTAGGACTCTTTTTGGTTTGAGAGTGGACTTCATGTGGCCGCCCCCTTTGCCTATAAATAAGGGTGCCCCACCTCTAGAATGCCCCAAGCACTTCTCCATCAGATCCCATGCCCAAAGAGAGAGACAAAATCAAAGAGAAAAGGAGAGAAAAAAGGAAGAAGAGAAGAAGAAGAGAAAGGGTTCTCTTTTAGCTTCTTCTTCGAGGTCCTGCGCGAAGGTGTTTATGCTGTCTTCTTCCATGATGAGATCTAATCAAACGAAGTATATCTGAAAGAGGCTAGCACCTTGATGATCTAGAAGGTTTTGGATTTATATCAACTCTATGTAGATATCTGTAGAGGTCAGGCATGTATGTGGCTTCAAACAAAACCAGCAATCAATCCAGATTTGGCTTGCAAATGGATAGCAATCTCAGGTAAGTTTTTAATCCTTCTTAATTTTTGGTTTTCAGATCTGTAAATCTAAATTAATCATGCATGTTAGATTTCTTTTAGGTGATACTAGATGAGATCTAGGGCATATAATATGTTAAAAATTTTAATCTATACTTTCCATTGTATTTTTATGAGATGAAAAAAAATCTACATAATGAAATCCAACTTCAATAGTTAGTGACCAGCAAGCTATCCTACAGTCAACGATTAAGATCCCTTCACCAAGATCTATCAAGGCTATTGAGGATCTCTCTAAAATCTAAAAAATCCTAGAAGAAAGACACCTTTAGAAAGAAAAACTTATAAAGAGAAAAAGTAAGATTTTTCTAGACAGAAAAGTAGAGAGAGAAAGTGGGAAGAGAGAGGAAGAAGAGGGGGGTGAGAAAAATCTTTCTTTTTCCTTTCTTTTTTTCTTTTTTCTTCTTTTTTTCTTTCTTCTTCCTCTTTTCTTCCTAACGGAATGGGGGACCTTATGGTCCTTATTTGTTCCCCAGATTATAGAGCACTGTCGGTGCTGCTGTGGTTGATGGCAGCTAGGGCTGCTATGGCGCAGTCCAAAAATTCTAGACTGACAGTTGGCAGTGACCAATGACACTAGAAAAACTAAAAAGAGGAGGGGTAGAAGCAAGGAAAAAATAGGAGATTTTCTTATCTAAGTTTTTTGGTGAGATTGACAGCCAATGATATTGTCTAATGCTCTGAAAAGAAGAGAAAAAAGGAGGAGGGTGGGGGCTTACTTTGGGCTCTAGTGGGCTCTCCAACTCGATTCTCGATGGGCACAATCATGGCTTTCGAAAACAAACTCCGACGTGATTCCTCGATGTTGGGCCTTCAATCTCCAATGGGAAGGATGGGAACCTTTACTTCCCACTAAATAGAGCTTGAGGGGAGGAGTCATTAGAGAATGGGAACCTTTACTTCCCACTAAATAGAGCTTGAGGGGAGGAGTCCAACTCCTCCCCGACTTCAATTTCCATCCCAAAATCGAGGGAAGAAGACTCCCAATCGGAGTCTTCCTCATTCCTATTTTTTTTTTTGGTGCTTTAAGATTTATGCAAAATCTTTTTTTTCAACCACTTTAAGATTCATGCAGTTGCGTTTAGGTTGGGTTAGGGTATCGCAATTATTGATTTTGAAAAAAGATATCTAATTTTATAAAAAGAGCACATATATTGAATACCATATAAAACAAGTGAGAGCCCCCAGAAGTTTAGAGCATGATTCGGCTTCTTGATATGGCATATTTTGCTATTGGATCCTGTATAGTCCTCCTCATAGTGGCTAAAGGGATCCACAATGAGTCCAATGATACTTTAGTACAAGATAAAATTTATAAAAGGGCCATAAGATAAAATATTATCTCATTCTTTTAGGGAGAGAAAAAGATGAGGCTCACCCATATTGTAATTACTGAGATATTAATACTTAGGTTATATTTAGTTACTTGTAGTTGTATGAGGTTACAATTGCATACGGTTGTAGTTTCTATTTTTGCAACTACATTTCTTGTGTTTATAGTAAAATAAAATATCATATGTTTTTGTTTGCTTATAAATAAGAGTTGTAATTATATTTGATTGTACTATTAAAAAAATATTGACTATCTCTCCATCAATGACTTACCATATGTTGGGACTTAAACCATTATAGAGATTCCTCTAAAGTCTTTCCAATTATAATATTTTATAGAAAAAATTACAAGAACACCCATTCAATTTTAGCTTAATTTTACTTATACCCTCTGTATTTTAAAAAGTATCAAACTGATCCTTTTAGTTATCGATATATTTCAATATGGTCCAGCCATCTATCCTTATTAACATAATTTTATAAAATGATAAAAATATTCTTATCTCTGTCTTCTCCCTCCTTCCTTCTTCTTCCTTCCTCCTCTCTAATTGATCCTCTCCTCTATCACCAACGTCCCTCTTTCTCCCTCCTCCTTCCTCCTCTTTCTCCTCCTTTCTTTTTTCCTCATCCATTTCTCCTCCTTTATGGTGACTCTCTTTACCTCCACCTATTCCTCCATCTCCTTTCCTTCCTCCTCATCCACTTCTCCTCCTCATTTTTCTTCTCTTCTAAGCCACCTATAAACCATTCCTCTCCATACCAAGCCCTTGCACCTTCATCTCATCTTGTCTTCCCTCTCTTCTTTCTCTCCATCCTTTTCTCCTCCTTGTCCTCCTCCAACACATTTTTTATCGGTGGCCCCTCTCTCCTCCTCCCCTTCCTCCTTATCCATTTCTCCTCATTCTCTATCACCTCCTCATCCTCTTCCTCCTCCAAATCCATCTATCTCTCTACCTCCTTTCCTTCCTCATCCATTTTTTCTCCTCATCTTCCTTCTCATTCAAGTCGTCTGTAAGCTATCCCCTCCACAGCTACCCCTTTCACCTGGGATCCTTCTTGTCAGCAACCCATCCTTCCCCCTCCACTTCCTCCCCATCCTCTTCTTCTTCTTGTCCTCCCCACCCATCCTTGCCGGTGGCCATTCTCCCCTCTTCTCCTTCCTTCTCATCTACTTCTTCTCATCCTCTTCCTCCTCCAAGTCTACCTATGAGCGGGGGATATTTTCATCCATTAAGAGAAAAGCTAACACCGTTTGCTGGTAAAATAAATCGCTAGACTATATTGAAACATATCAATAAGTAGAAGAGTCAATTTAATATTTTTTAAAATATAGCGATGTAAATAAAATTGGACTAAAATTGAGGAGGTATTCTATATATTTTTTTATTTTATATTATACCAAATTTGATCATAAGACAATTCACCATAAGAGGGCCCTCAAAATGTCATCTGAGTAATTAGATTTTCAATAACTTATAACAATCCAAATATTGGAAAATGACTACCACCTGTGATTGGGATTCACTTATTGTTAACCTTTCCATCTATGTCTATCCAAGGAATGATTTTGATAGTTATAAGATATTTAAGTATATAATGAAACTAATGGTATTTTGAAATGCATGCTGAGAAATTTTAGAAAGCTAAAATCAATTTAAAACTATTGTAAAAAGTTTGAGGGTAAGAAAAATAAGTTTAAGAAGCAATATTGTAAGGATATTTAAGGTCAAGAGTCAACACCAAAATTCGAAGAGATGATTCTAGCATGTAGAAACTCAAGTGGTACAAAACTATAGGTCGACCCCAAGTTTCCAGGAGTCGACTCTTTCAAGGTAAGATAGAAAGCTATATTTTTCAAATCTATTTATGAACTAACTTCTTTAGACTTCAAGTCGACCCCAAGTTAGCTGAGTCGACTTTCTCAAACAAGATAGAGAGGTGCCAAAATAGATCTGATTTAGAGTCAATCTTCTGCTAGTCCTAGTTGATCCACTGTATTTGACAGCTTTAATGGCTAGTTCTATAGAAATTATAAAATTATGTAATACTTCCCCAATGACTACTTTTAGCAAATATATTGAAAAAAAAAAAAATAAAAATAAAGAGAAAATCTAAAATATATTGAGTGTTCAGTCAAGAGAGTGCTATTATACTTCTTAAGAACCAAATTCTTGAGTTTTCAGAAATTTCAAAGTAGAAGAAAAGTACACTAATTGTCAAACTTCCTCAACGATATTCTCTTGAGCTTCAACAATATTTTCTATTGATTTTTTAGGAGCTTTTTCTTATGGTTTTTGATATATAATTTTTGTTGTAACAAGTTTCAACTAGGTTTGGAACTTGAGAGAAAGGCATATCCAAGTCTTAAATTACATTGTATCTTTGTAGAAACCTAGGAGTGGCTTGAGAGAGTGATTTTAACTGATTTTCCATTAACAAAATTAACTAGTTTTGATTATGAACCTGAGTAAAATAACCATGCTATAATCTTGGAGTGATCATAATGAAATTCTCAAGAAAATACTTGGAGAGTGGACATAGATGCTAAGTTTGGCATCAAACCACTATAAATCTTTGTGTCTGTGCATGTTCTTATTGATTTTCTTTATGTTCTCATTTGTATTTGCATATTTATAGTTTTAATTCATTGCTTTCATTGAACATTTACTTTGTATGCTTTAAATTGAGCACATATTTGCCTTAATTTTTGAAAAAGCCAATTCTCCCCCTCCCCCCCATCTTGGGTTATCCATTTGGGCAATAAGTTGTATCAAAGCTTTATTACTTAGGTCCTTTTGATCTAATGACCAAGAGTCAAAGATTGGATGATAGCTCAAATAGGATTGTCTCTTTATCAAAGGGCAATCTACCAATCGACTTACACTATTCAATGCCACTAATCTATTGAAAAAGCATACATGTATATTTTCATTTAAGCACTTGATTATAACTTATAGAATATCATAATCAATGATCACATACATCCACTGCCATTGTTGTTGGCATTATCACTCCTAAACCTAGAAGGTAGTGGGATGACCTATATTAGAAGATAGCTCAACTCAATGCAAAGACCATGAATATTTTATATTGTTGCCTAGATGCAAATAAATTTAACAAAAATTTTATGTACATTTTAGCTAATGAAACATGGGATAGATTAGAAGTTACCCATGAGGATACAAACCAAGCTAAAAAAAAATTAAGATAAATACTCTTGTTCATAAGTATGAGTTATTTAAGATTGAACAAAATGAATTCACTTAAATATTTACTAGGTTTATTGATATTATAAATAGTGTTAAATGTCTAGGGAAGTCTTATACTAATACCAAGTTTGTTTGCAAAATTCTTAGAATACTACCAAGAGCATGGGAGGCAAAAGTCAGTGCCATACAAGAAGCTAAGGCCCTTAATGCACTATCTCTAGAAGAGCTCTTGGATCACTCATAACCTATGAGCTACCATGAAGCAAAATAATGATGAGAAACTAAAGAAAAAGAAGACAAAACTCATCAAAAGGGATCTTGTAAAAGATTTACCAAAATTAAATTTTGAAAATAATAGAATTTGTGATGTTTGCTAACTTGAAAAATCTACTAGAAACTCTTTCAGGTCAAAAAGTATTGTTTCAACTTTCAGACTGTTAGAATTAATTCATATGGACTTATTTATATCCACTAGGACTATAAGGCTAGATGGCAAAAGATATGAACTTACGATTGTTCATATTTATTTTTGATTTATTTGAATTTTATTTTTGGTACAAAAAGATGAAATATTTTTTGCATTTTAAAGTTTTACTGAAAAATTTTAAATGAAAAGAACTCAACTATTGTTTATATTTGAAGTGATCATAGAATCAAATTTAAAAATCAATATTTTGATAACTTTTATAATGAAAAGAAAATTGAGCATGCTTTTTCTATCTTAGGATACCTCAACAAAATGTGATGGTAGAAAAGAGAAATAAAAGTTTAGAAGAAATTATTCATACCATGTTATATGAAAGCAACCTCTCAAGATATTTCTGGATAGAAGTGATTAACATAGTATATTATATTTTAAATCATACTTCAATCCGATCAATTTTATGTTAAAAAATATGTTCCAAAGCCAATCGTTAGACGATTGTGCTCATCTTGTAAACTTATATGAATTTTTATTAATAAAAGTTATTTGATATTTTTATTACAAATTGACCATCTTTTAACTCCTGCATTATAATGAAGTCCTTAGAATTATATATATTAATCAACAAAGGAGGATTTTCATTAAGTCCTTAAAATTATTCACGATCAAATAATACGCTATTACTAGAATGATAGTGATATCAAGTGTAGGTCGTTGTGTGCCATATGAGTTAGTTATCCTTTTAACCAAGGAGTGTGGAGATATTGTTATGACATGCAGATGGAATATAGGAGTATATTCACATCGAACGTGACCATGTACCGAGCACTCTGCTGTCAAGAGTAGCTTGTGAAGGGTACGGGTATAAGTATCCCTACGACCTGAGACCACTATGGTGACTTGTAAGTAACTCACTATATTTTAGTACCGAACTATCTAAGTTTCTAAGTTAGTGATGGAAGGATACTAGGTGCAGTCAAGTACTTATCAAGTCGGTGTGTAAGTCAAGATGAAATTGACCCCTCTGAATTGGTAGGAGATATGCATCAATGTATTTCAATTTAGCAAAATATTGGCCAGGATAATCTATGAGATAGATTTGACAGATTGAAATACAGTGTGGTCAACTTAATTAGGATTGATAGTTAAACCCTAAGTCACCTTAAGTATTTGGGTCAAAGGGATGAATTATACGGTAACCATACACTAGTAGGTTCTAGAAGGTTGCTTTGCAATACTTCAACCCATTCGATCATCGGGTCATCATTGCTAGATGGTTACATCGATTAGCATAGAAAGTTGTTCCTATCCTACCAACTTAGGTTTAAACCTATGGGGTCACACGTATTAGAAGATTTGATCAGATCTGATGGTTGAAGAGTTCTATTGGATTGTGACTCTGGTGAAGAGTCCTACTTGAATTAGGACTCTGTGGGAGAGTCCCACTGGGACTGGAACTCTATCATTTATAGAGAACTAATTAGTAATTAGATTACTAATTAACTCAATTTGATTGAGTAAAGAGCTTTGGAATAAGTCTAATTGAATTAGATTCAGTTCGACTCAGATTGGGATTGATATGATCAAATCCGATTACAAGAAAAATTTGATCCTAATTCGATCAGGGTTTGGACTCGACTAATTTCTAATTGAGTTGAAATTTGATGAAATATTTAAATTTTTAATTAAATTAGGTTCATTTCTATCAGTGGTTTCAATCAAAATTTGATTTGGATTAGAATTGAATTAGAAATAAAGAGTCCAAGTCAAACTAGGACTCTATCCTTATCTTTTGCACTACATTTGGATCCATACCAATTTTTCCATGTCTAATTAGATTTGGATTGTGATTTTTGGTGTTATGAGAGAGAATCCAATAAGGGTGGTCAGCTATATCTGATGAGCCATAATATTATCTCATGCCTAATTCGAATGCGATCTGAATTAGAGATAAGATGCAGATTGGGAAAGAGATTTTTTGTATATGGTATATTATTAGAGTCATATTATTTTTTTTATTTTTTTTTAATAAATTCTTTAGCATGTCAGACTTTAGATTTCTTCTACACATTCTAATAATTTTTTTGAAATTTTTAGAGATGCTGAAAAGGTATTTTGGCATTGATTCATGGCATCCTTTCTTGAAAAGTCCTAATTCCTAGTCTATAAAAAGGGGACCACTCTCTTGGACGTCCCATGATCAATTCTCTTATAGATTTTTTATTTTTAGAGCTTTTTCTTCTCCTCTTCTCTTCCTTCTCCAGATTTTCTATCACTTTAAAATATCCAAAGTACTTGTAGAAGAAGAAAGAGGTCAGCTATTGAAGTTATTCGCAGACTAGCATCTCCGAGCCCCTGATCTATGCTAGTCTTCGTATGGATTTTTCTATAGAGATTAGACAACTTCATGTGACTATGAGTGATCTGAAGAATACCCTCTCCAATTGTTGGATTAGGAAAGATCAAGATCAAAATTTATTTGGTAACGATCTCTAACTTATTTTGATTCATATGGTAGATCTAATAGTTAGATCTAGAATTTCAACATTGATGAGATCGATGTGATTTTTATTTTTAGATCTAAAGCATATATTTTTTATATCAAAGATTTTGATATGGTAGTCTAAGATTAGATCTTATATATATAATTAGTATTAAATTATTTAATCTATTATTTTCATTGCATAAAATTTTTTTAATTGCATGTACTGCACTACCGTAAATTTTCTTCAACTGGTATCAGAGCCAAGTTATTTTGATATGAATTAATATGACTTTAGATCTAATTGTTTGTTATTAAATCTAATTATTTATGATTTAGATTAGATTTAAATTAGTTTATTTTTAGATTTGATTATTATTTATTTAGATTAGATGTTCTGAGTAGCAAAATATTCAGATTGGGTAATCACCAGGCCGTCCGGTCATAGGAGCAAGTAGGGTTTCATAACCCTCTCCTCCCATTCAATGGGGTGCTCTTCATGATGTGTAGGGGTACCATTGTGAGGTCCCATGAAGAAAAAAGTAAAAAGAAAAAACTTATTTTCTTATAAAATCTTAGATTTTGAAATCCTAGGTGTTATTGTATGTGATGCAAGTTGCGAAGATAGTTAGTTACATCTAATCTTATTTAGTCAAAATTATTTTAATCTAAAATCATAAAAAATTTAAATTTGATATAAAAAATTTTATAACTTGATGTAAAAAGTTTATATGAAAAAATATTTTCGAAATCTTAACCATGTTGATGCAAAACTTAATTGAGAATTAAGTATCAAGCTGATTGGATCTAGAATTGTGATTTAGATATAATGACATTGAATAAAACATGGGGCATGGGTTAGCTCCAATCAGGTTCTTCTCTTTAATTGGGTTAGACCTAAGGTTAGAATCAAAGAATTGATTGACCATATAGAGAAATTGATTAAGTCTTACTGTTGGTGCAAAAATCTGCTTGCGCCAGAGAAGCTGGAGTCGAGGGAGTCACGGTCGCCACCGGGACCTGCAAAAAAAGTCTAAACCGGAGGTGGGGTTGCTCCGGCAAGACCCTCTGACGCTCAAGTCAGTTCTCTACCTCAACAAGAATGGAGTGCTCGAACAGAAATTTTAGCAGAGTTTTGAGATGGAAAATGGGACTTATCCCATAACGTATCTAGGGTTCCCCTTTTATAGGCGGAGGGGGCAACAAATTGATAGCGACGCCTGTAACCATCTGGCAGTGGGCCACCCAGAGTCAAGAAAAGTTTGTTGCGGAGAGTAGTGGGGTGGACCCGTGGCTGTTATCGGGGCGTGCCACGTGGAGTCTGCCACGAGAAGCGGAGTGGTGTCCGTTGTTGCGACGTACCAGAGGATAGAAGAATCGTGCGGTATCCTCACAGAGAGTGGAGCAGGGCCGTGGCCATTATTACGGCCTGCCAAGGAGTGATGGAGCCGCGTGGAATCCATCGCAGGAGGTGGAGCAGGGTCGTGGGATGATGGGGCCGCGTGGAATCTGCCGCAGGGAATGGAGCAGAATCGTGGCTGTTACTGCAACGTGCCAGGGGTTGGAGGTCCGCCGGCTGAAGTCCGGCTGGAGTGTCTAGCGGAGAGAGGTAGTTAGCCATCCATCCAAGAAGAGCTCGGAATCTAGCTTTCGCAGGAGTTCGGATGGAGTCTTCCTTCAGTCACGGTCGGGGGCGGAGTCTGGCTCCCGTAGGAGTCTGGGCGGAGCTTATCAGCAGTTGAAGTTGGCGACGGAGCCCGACTCCCGTAGGAGTCCGAGCGGAGTCCTCCTTGCGGTTGAAGTCGTGGATGGAGCCTGGCTCCCGTGGGAGTCCGGGCAGAGTTCTCCTGCAATTAAAGTCAGGTGCGAAGTCCGGCTCCCGTAGGAGTCCGGACGGAGCTTACCAGCAGTTGAAGTTGGCGACGGAGCCCGGCTCCTGTAGGAGTTCGGGCGGAGCTTACCAGCAGTCGAAGTCGGTGATGGAGCCCGGCTCCCGTAGGAGTCCGGGCGGAGCTTGCCAGCGGTTGAAGTTGGCGATGGGGCCCGGCTCCCGTAGGAGTCCGGGCGGAGCTTACCAACAGTCGAAGTCGGCGACGGGGCCCGGCTCCCGTAGGAGTCCGGGCAGAGCTTGCCGGTAATTGAAGTTGGTGACGGGGCCCGGCTCCCGTAGGAGTCTGGGCAGAGTCCTTCTGCAATTAAAGTCAGGTGCGAAGTCCGACTCCCGTAGGAGTCCGGACGGAGCTTACCAGCAGTTGAAGTTGGCGACGGAGCCCGGCTCCCGTAGGAGTCCGGGCGGAGCTTACCAGCAGTCGAAGTCGGTGACGGAGCCCGGCTCCCGTAGGAGTCCGAGCGGAGCTTACCAGCAGTCGAAGTCGGCGACAGGGCCCGGCTCCCGTAGGAATCCAGGCGGAGCCTGCCAGCAATTGAAGTTGGTGACGGAGCCGATATGGCGTCAAACTTGTCACTCCGATCACTGTTGGATAGTGAGAAGCTTATCAGACCAAATTTTAATAATTGGTATCAAAAATTAAAGATTATCCTGGAGCACGAGCAGATCCTTTATGTGATAACGGATCCGACATCTGATGAGCCTGCTCCTAATGCTCGAGGAGCGGTCTGAGATACTTATTTGAAGTGGCTCAACAACTGCACCATGGTTCATTGCATCATACGAGCCTCCATGAATGATGAGTTTAGTCAAAAGTTTGAAGAAGCTTAGCCAGAGGAAATGCTTCAAGTGTTGAGAGATTTTTTTGGTACTCTTGACGATGTTGAGTGGCACAAGACTAGTTGCACCATTTTCAATATTTGAATGAGGGAGGGTACATCTGTTATCGATCATGTATTGTACATAATCGAGCAGATTGAAAAATTGAGCAAACTCGACTTTTCTTTGCATGAACAGCTAGAGAAAAATATGATCCTGAACTCTCTTCCCAAGTCCTACCTACCGTTCCTCAGTCATTTCAGAATGACGAAGCCTATAGTCAACTACCACGGTCTATTGGGGTTGCTACAGACTTTTGAGAAAGATCACTAGCTCCACAAAGAGATAGTGAATCTAGTGGGAGGATCTTCTTCAGATATCGTCGTCCCTTTAAGAAAGGAAAAAAGAAGAAGAATAAGAAGGTGCATGGTGCTGGAAGTCAGTCTCAAAAATCTAAGTTCAAGGCTGATCAAAGTCAAGCAGAGTGCTTCTTTTGCAAGAAGTAAGGTCATTAAAAGAGGAAGTGTCCTCAGTATATCGATTCTCTTGACCCGAACAGGTCAAAGAAGAAGAAGCAATTAGTTACTGGAAGGTACTTATGTGATAACATCTTGTAATTTTTCTCTTATAGATACAATGACTTGGGTATTGGATACTGGAAGCCCTATTCATATTTGTAATTCATTGCAGGGTCTTCAGGTCACTAGGAGATTTGAAGAAGATGAAAAATTATTGAATGTTAGAGATGGAAGATCAGTTGCAGTTCTAGCTTTAGGAATCATCAAGCTTGTATTCGAGTCTCAATATATTATTCTTAATAAGTGTCATTACTATCCTAATTTTCTTTTAAATATTATTTTTGTAGGCCTTTTGGCCAATTCAAATTATGAAATATCAATAAAGAAAAAATTTTGTGATGTCATTTTGAATAGTATTACAATTTTACGTGGACAGTTGAATAATGGTATCTATATTGTATCTAGGCCTAATGTAATGTACATTTCAAATAAACGTCATAGAATAGATGATGTCATAGATGCCTACCTTTGGCATTATAGGCTACATCATTTAATAAGAATAGGATAAACAAGTTGGCTCAAGAAAGAATTCTTGATAAATATGATTATGAATCGTTACCTACCTATGAGTCTTGTTTGCTTGAAAAGATAACCAAGTCACCTTTTATTGGAAAAGGTGAACGAGCCAGTGATGTGCTGGGTCTGATACATACCGATGTATGTAGACCCATGACCACATGTGCCAGAGGAGGGTATAGCTACTTCATCATGTTCACAAATGACCTATCTAGGTATGGGTACATCTACTTGATGAAACACAAGTCTGAATCATTTGAAATGTTCAAATGGTTTCGTAATGAAGTAGAGAAACAAACTAAAAAATATATTAAAATTCTTTGATCTGATCGAGGAGATGAATACCTTTTCAATAAATTTTTGATATATCTAGGAGAGAATGGGATTCTCTCCCAATGGATCCCTCCAGGGACACCACAGCATAATGGCATCTCAGAAAGGAGGAATCAAACTTGTTGGACATGGTTCGATCTATGATGGGGTTTGCAACTCTGTCGATCTTTTTTTGGAGATATGCACTTGAAACAGGCTGTCTTGTGCTCAATAATATTTCAAGCAAGTCAGTTAGTAAGACACCATTTGAGATATGGTCAGGATGTAGACTGAACTTTTCTTACTTTAGGGTTTAGGGGTGTCCAGCTTATGTTAAATGATTACAAACTGACAAGCTCAGTCCTAAGTCTAATAAGTATAATTTTGTAGGGTACCTCAAGAAAATAAGAGGATATTACTTTTACCTGCCTGCTGAACAAAAAGTGTTTGTCAGCAGTAAGGCACATTTTTTGAAAAAAAAATTCTTTAGTGAAGGAATAAGTGCCTCCAAATTGAGCTTGACGAAGTTTGACAGGTAGAAAAACTGACACCAATGATTGAATCTGAACCAAATTTGATGAGAGCAAAGCTGGAGCCCAATAAACAAACATCCTTAAGATGATCTGGTAGAGTACCACGTCAGTCAGATAGATACTTAGGTTTCTTGGTCCGAGATGGAGATCCTGTCGAACTTGATGAGAATGATGAGGATCTGATCACCTACATGGATGCAATACAGAGATTCGACTCTGATAAATAGGTTGAAGCCATGAGATCCAAAATAGAGTCCATGAAGGTCAATGATGTATGGACATTAGTTGACCCACCTGAAGGGATAAAGCCCATAGGGTGTAAGTGGGTCTTCAAGAGGAAGAGGGGTGCAGACGGGAAGGTCGAGACCTATAAAGTCCATTTGGTTGCCAAGAGTTATTGTTAGCATTATGGTATTGACTATAATGAGATATTTTCTTCTGTGGTAATGCTCAAATTCATTCAGATCATACTTGCGATCGCAAGATATCTGGACAATGAAGTCTGGCAAATGGATGTGAAGACAGCATTCCTAAATGGAGAGCTAAACGAAGAGGTATATATGATACAACCTGAAGGGTTCATATCCACAGATGAGTCCAAGGTGTGCAAGCTTCAGAAATCTATTTATGGATTGAAGCAAGTATCTCGAGTTGGAATATATGTTTTGATAAGATGATCAGAACGTATGGCTTCATTAGGAATGGAGAGGAACCCTGCATATATAAGTGGCCAAATGGTTCGATAATTATATTTATTGTGTTGTATGTGGATGATATTCTCTTAATTGAAAATGATGTCCCTACATTACAAAGAATAAAAGTGTAGTTGTCGTCATAATTCTCTATGAAGGATCTGAGAGAAGCAGCCTACATCCTAGGGATGAAGATCTATAGGGATAGATCTAAGAGGCTACTTGAGCTCTCCCAATCCATGTACATAGATACTATGCTGAAACGGTTCAGTATGAAAAATTTTAAGAAAGGCTATCTCTCGATAGGTCAAGAAATTTTTCTTTCGAAATAAGATTGTCTGACAACTCCTCAAGAGAGAGCGTATGAGTAGAGTTCTATATGCTTCGACAGTGGTTCTATTATGTACGCCATGATATGTACGAGACTAGATATAGCATACTCATTAGGGATAGTGAGTAGATACCAGTCTGATCCAGAAAAATCACTGAAAGATCGTAAAGATCATTCTCAAATATTTAAGAAATACTAAGGACCAGTAGCTTGTGTATGGTGAAACTGACTTGAAACTTATGGGGTTCATCGACTCCAACTTTCAGTCAGACCATGACAATAGTAAGAGTGTGTCAGGTTACATTTTTATCTTAAATGGTGGAGCAATCTGTTGAAAAAATTTTAAGCAGAATACTATGGCAGACTCTGTTTGCGAAGCAGAGTATATCACGACATCCGATGCTGTGAAGGAAGCTGTATGGTTGCAAAAGTTCATCGACGAGCTCGGAGTGACATTCTTCGTTAATGTTCCTATCTTATTATACTACAACAATATTGGAGCCATTGCTCAAGCCAAGGAGTCGAGATCCCATCAGCGCACCAAACATATTCTGTGCCGTTATCACCTTATCCAAGAGATCGTAGATCGAGGTGACGTCGACCTTCAGAAGATCGATGGAAGGGAGAACCTGACCGACCTATTTATTAAAGCTCTCAAAATCAAAGAGTTTGATTACCACAAATCGAAGATGGATATATAATACTGTATCGATTGGTTTTAGTCCAAGTGAGAGTTATTGAGAAATATATCCCAAAGCCAATCGTTAGACGATTGTGCTCATCTTGTAAACTACATATAAATTTTTATTAATAAAAATTATTTAATATTTTTATTATAAATTGATCATCTTTAAACTTCTGTATTGTAATGAAGTCTTTAGAACTATATATATTAATCGACAAAGGAGGATTTGTCGTTAAGTCTTTAAAATTGTTCACGACCAAATGATACGCTATTACTAGGATGATAGCAATATCAAGTGTAGGTCGTTGTATGCCATATGAGTTGGTTGTCCTCTTAACTAAAGAGTGTAGAGATACTATTATGGCATGTAGATGGAATGTAGGAGTACACTCGTATCGAACATGATCATGTACCAAGCACTCTGCTGTCAAGAGTAACTTGTGAAGGGCATGGGTATAAGTGTCCCTTCGACCTGAGACCACCATGGTGACTTATAAGCAACTAACTGTACTTTAGTATCGAACTATCTGAGTTTCTAACTTAGTGACGAAAGGATACTAGGTGCAGTCAAGTACTTATCAAGTCGGTGTGTAAGTCAAGATGGAATTGACCCCTCTAAATTAGTAGGAGATATGCAACAGTGTATTTCAATTTAGCAAAATATTAGCCAGGATAATCCATGAGATGGATTTGAAAGGTTGAAATACAATATGGTCGACTTAATTAGGGTTGATAGTTAAACTCTAAGTTACTTTGAGTCAAAGGGATGAATTATACGGTAACCATACATCAGTAGGTTCTAAAGGGTTGCTTTGCAATACTTCGACCCATCCGATCGTCGGGTCATCATTGCTAGATGGTTACATCGATTGGTACAGAAAGTTATTTCTATACTACCGACTTAGGTTCAAACCTATGGGGTCACACGTATTAGAAGATTTGATCAGATCTGATGGCTAAAGAGTCCAAATGGATTGTGACTCTAGTGAAGATCCTACTTGGACTAGGACTCTATGAGAGAGTCTCACTGGAATTGAGACTCTATCATTTATGAAAAATTAACTAGTAATTATATTATTAATTGACTTAATTTGATTGAGTAAAAAACTTTGGAACAAGTCTAATTGAATTAGATTTAGTTCGACTCAGATTGGGATTGATATGATCAAATCGATTACAAGAGAAATTTGATCCTGATTCGATTAGGATTTGGACTCGGCTAATTTCTAATTAGATTAGAAATTTGATGAGATATTTAGATTTCTAATTGAATTTGGTTCATTTCTATTAGTAGTTTCAATCCAAATTTGATTTGGATTAGAATTGAATTAGAAATGAAGAGTCCAAGTCAGACTAGGACTCTATCCTTATCTTTTGCACTACATCTGGATCCATGCCAATTTCTCCACACCTAATTAGATTTGGGCTGTGATTTCTGGCATCATGAGAGAGGATCCAATAAGAGTGGTCAGCTATAGTTGATAAGTCATAATATTATCTCTTGTCTAATTTAAATGCGATCTGAATTAGGGATAAGATGCAGACTAGAAAAGAGATTTTTCATATATGGTATATTATTGGAGTCATATTATTATTTTTATTATTTTTTTTAAAAATTCTTTAACATATAAGACTTTAAATTTCTTCTCCATATCTTAATATTTTTTTTTAAAATTTTTGAGGATGCCAAAAAACAGTTTTGGTGTTGATTCATGGCATCCTTTCTTGAAAGTCCTAATTCCTAGTCTATAAAAAGGGGACCCCTCTCTTGGACATCCCATGATCAATTTTCTTATAGATTTTTTATTTTTAGAGCTTCTTCTCCTCTTTCTCTCTTCCTCCTCTAGATCTTCTATCACTTTGGAGTATCCAAGGTGCTTGTAGAAGAAGAAAGAGGTCAGCTGTCGAAGTTGTTCGCAGACTAGCATCTCCAAGCCCCTGATCTACGCCAGTCTTCACGTAGATTTTTCTATAGAGGTTAGATAACTTTGTGTGGCTATGAGTGACCTACGAAACACCCTCTCTAACCATTGGATCAGAGAAGATCAAGATCAAAATTTATTTGATAACGATCTCTAATTTATTTTGATTCCTATAGTAGATCTAATAACTAGATTTAAAATTTTAGCATCGATGAGATCGATGTGATTTTTATTTTTAGATCTAAAATATATATTTTTTATATCAAAGATTCTGATATGGTAGTCTAAGATTAGATCTTACACATGTGATTAGGATTAAATTGTTTAATCTATTATTTCTGCTGCACAAAATTTTTTTAATTGGATGTACTGCACTACCGTAAATTTTTTTATTTTAAAGAAAACTTTTTATGAGCTTTGAAAAGATAGAAAATATAATATTAATTATTTTCATATTTTTGATTGTTTTATGCTAAACAATGGAAAAGATAAGATTGAAAAATTTGTCACCAAGTTGGATGAAAGTATCTTCTTGAAACACTCTTCATCTAGCAAGGTATATAGAGTTTTTAATAAAAAGTCATTGGTTATTGAAGAATCTATACATATAGTTTTTAATGAGATTAACAATTTTTCCTCAAGAATGGAAGTAGTTAATGATGATATGGGAGGTTTAGATAAATGAATGGAAGATCTCATCCTAAAGGATATTTCAACACAAAATGAAGAAAAGAATACTAAAGAAGAAGAAGATGAGGAGGAGAATCATAAGAATAATTAAATACATGGTAAGGACCTATCTAAAGAATAAAGGTATGTCCATAGTTATTCAAAAGATTTCATTATTGGTGATCCATCTCAAGGGATAAGAACTTGCTTATCTTTAAGAAACATGTGTAATCATTTAGCATTTGTCTCACAAATTGAATCTAAATTTATTAAAGAAGCTAAAAATGACTCAAATTGATAAATACTATACAAGAAGAACTTGAAAGAAATAAAGTTTGAATATTAGTAAGTATATCTATTGATCATCCAATAATCAAAACTAAATAGGTGTAGAGAAATAAAGTAGATGAAAATATAATAGTAATGAGAAATAAGGCAAAATTTATTGCTAATGGTTATAATTAAGAGAAAAAAATTAATTTTGATGAAACTTTTGCTCCTATAGCTAGACTAGAAGTTATTAGATTATTGCTTATATTTGTATGTTTCATAGATTTCAAACTATATAAATGGATATTAAAAGTACTTTTTTAAATAGTTACATAATTGAAAAAGTGTATGTTGAACAATGACCTAATTTTGAAAATTTGAAAATCATATTTTTCTAAATCATATTTACAAATTAAGCAAAGCATTTTATAGCTTGCAACAAGCTCCACATGTATGGTATAAAAGATTAAGCAAATTTCTACTAAAAAATTAAGGTCATTAGAGGAAATATAGATTCTACCTCTTAAAGAAAATGAATGATGATTTATTAATTATGCAAATTTATGTAGATGATATTATTTTTGATTCTACTAATGAGACTCTCTGTCAAAACTTTATGAACCTAATGTAAGGGGAGTTCAAAATAAGTATGATGGAAGAACTAAACTTCTTCTTCAGACTCAAAATCAGACAAACCAAAGAGAAAATTTTTATTAGCCAAAGTAAATGTACCAAAAAAATACCAAAGAAATTTGGGATAAATAACACCAAGCTAATTGGCATCCCTATGAAACCTTCATTGGACATGATAGAAGTATCGAACTCAAGCTTTATCAAGACATTATTGAATATTTACTTTATCTCACTACAAGTAGATTAGACATAATTTTAGTGTATGCATATATGCAAGATCATAAACTAATCCTAAAGAAGCATATGTTTGCTATTAAAAGAATCTTTAAATATTTGATTGGAATACATACTATAGGCTTATGATATTCTAGGCAATCTTCTATTGATTAAATTGATTATTCTAATATTGATTTTGCTGGTTGAAAAATTGATAGAAAACATACTAGTAAAACTTGTCAATTCCTTGGAGTTAATCTCTTGATTTAGTAAGAAATAAAATTTGATAGTATTATCTATGACTAAGGTCGAATATATTATATTCAGAAGTTATTGCAAAGAAATCTTGTAGATTAAATAATAACTTGAGGATTATGGCATAAACTTAATAAAATTTTAATAAGATATGAGTATGATCAACCTAACTAAAAATTGAATTCAACACTCAAGAAATAAACATATTGAGATAAGATATTATTTTATATAAGAGATGATGTTTGAAATAACGATATATTGCTTGATTTTATAAGTACTAATAGATAATTAGCAGACATATTCACCAAGCCCCTTATTGAAGATAGGTTTGGCATGGTAAGAGGCAAGTTAGGAGTGTATGACCCTTTCAATTAGATAACACCTTGTTAACCCTCCTCCAATTTCCTAATTTGACATTGATTTACCCTTCATTTGATTACTTTGCAATTGAATATCTTTTTCAAATTGCTTCCTTTGAATCATCTCAGAGCTTTAAAAGTTAACTCATAATCAAAAAGAGTCAATTTCCTAACTTGAGATAGTGCTTAAGTCGACTCATAGTCATTGTGAGTTGACTCATACTTTTTATACCTACAAGAGTCGACTCGAGAAACAAGTTTGAGTCAACCCCTATGTCAGAGCTCCACTTTTAAAATTGAGCATCCTGAGTCTTTTCCCTTTGCTGGTTGCCCTAGAACTCCCTCCAACTCTTTTGAGCATCTATTCTAAACACTCCTCTTCTTGATTTTCCTTCCAAAACCTTAGACTCAAGTCCCCATGGTCCCTCAGAAACAACTAGCCTACCATTTAAAGTGAACCCGATCATTGAAGCACATGGAACATAGGACAAAAGCCTAGAATGAAGCCCCTGCTCCATAGAGGACTAAGAGGAGCCCCTTGCTACCACATCCATCGCTGTCTAGACTACCCTTTCCATGAGGGTGGTCAACACAATTAAGAAAATAGATTTCCATTTTATTGAGCATGAGCACTTCTTAATAGGGCAATAGATGAGGGAGTAGGGATGGGAATATCTATTTAGCTTGGACCTTTCCATTTACCTAAACCTCATTGAAGAATTCTACAACAACGTCAAATGGGCATCGATAGCATTGAGACCATGGTCAAGGGCACCTTGATCACGCTCAATGAGTATTGCTTAGCATGGATTTTGTAGATGCCATAGGAGGGGAGGTGTGCAAATAGATTGTAGGACAAAGTGGCTGGCCTTCGATGTCTTTTGGAGAGCGAGAGAAGGTGAATGAGCTATAGGATGTGCTGGCCAACTAGCTCTCGGTGGAGATGTGTCAGCAACATCATATTGTTAGCTGCATTTTAATCCTGAAGATGGAATGATTAGATTTTGTATTTGTGGTTCAAGGCATTCCAATGAACCTCTTGGTTTTGACGATGTAGTAGATTAGGGAGGCAGCTAGTCGGTCAAAGGTATGCTTATCTTATGGCATGGTCCTAACCCTAATCTTTACAGAGTTTAAAATCATTTGGATGAGGAGATATATAGAGCCCTTATGCACTCACACCTACACCAATTAATCCTTTCATCGGATGGGGTATCAGAAGTTGGATGATTGGTGGTTGGTGGGTGCAAAGAGGCTAAGGGCAAGAGTAATAAAGAGATGGTGTTGAGCCAAACAAGCACACCTCAGCATGACATAAAGCCTGAGGCTCTACTACTAGTAGTAGTTCCATGGACTCCATCACCATCACCACCTATATTTTCTGTGCACCACCACCTAAGACACCACCAACAGTAGCACAGTTGACTTCGACTTGATGATGATCAGTTGTAGAGATTGGTAGAGATGGTACTAGTAGGACTGAGAGCAGACTGAGTAGAGCTAGTTTCACTAGACACCACTAAGATTTCCACCTTGATCCAGAGAGTTGAGTGGACTGAGGTTGTAGATCTCTAGGTTCTCTAACCATCTAGCAGCTCTGGAGCAACAGACAGGGTCAAGGAGTAAGGAGCCTACATACTTATTTAATCTTTCTTGGGAGGCTACTAAGGAGGAGGATCCAGACTCAAGTCACTTAGATTCAGTCAGAGATCTAAGATCTAGGTGCCTCACAGTATTCTAGCATTACTTTCCTCCTGATTTTGATGGGTCATCTAGTGGCGTAGTTGGAGGCACTCGTACCATCTGCAACAGCTAGAGTCAGAGGTCAGAAATGTGCTCACCCACTAGGTCCTGTTCTCAGTAGAATTAGCCTACCCAGCCCATTCAACCTACACACACTAGTTAGTCTGCTCCTAAACCTTTATTCAGGACTTATATACTAGTTTTGGTGTAGGGTTCTCTACTTATGCACTTGGTGTTTCTAGCAGGACCAGGAGGGGAGGAGTGTCATCCTTTAGGGCTGGTTTGCTTGCTACCATAGATTTGCCCTTAGATGAGGATTAGGGTGTCTACTTGTGGATGTTTCTCTATGTACTTCTCTATATTATTTAGATACATTTTAGTCTTACATATGTATCCAAGTGTACTGTCTTGATCATCATTTTGTATACAATATATTCATTTTATATGATACATACCAGTAAAATCATGCTTAATTAATGAAAAAGGTTATCTTTCAATTCATCTCTTGCTATGTTTCATTGTCTTATATTACTTCTTAATTTTTGCATGATGACAAAAAGGGGCAGTAAGATAATATGAAATGGTTGAGTATACGCATCGAACCTATTTGAGAAACCTTACTGTGACAACTTAACTATTTTTATTTGCTATGATACTTGACTTGACTCCTTTCAATACATGTTTAAAATCATACTTGACTTCAAAATTAGCATAATTGGTTGTCTGTTTATGCCTTGAACCTGCAATCTTGCTCTAATACATTATGATATATGCTTGAAATTGAAATAAAATAACTTGAAACACTCAATTTTGTAATGCTCTGATACTTTGATAAAGACACAATCACTTTCTAAACATAATGCTCTAATACTCTAATTTGATATACTCATGTTGCTTACAATGAAGATCATTTCTTGGTTATACTCAAAGTTTTATCATCATCAAAAAAGATGACATTATTGTCCCAAGGAATAAATTGTGATGATTACAAAATATTTGAGTACATGATGGAAAGTGGTTTGTTGAAGTATATGTTGAGAAAATTTTTGGAAACTAAAATTAATTCAAAAATATTGTAAAAGTTTGAGGGTAGAAAAAATAAGTTTGACAAGCTACATTATGAAAGTGATGGTTAAGGTCAAGAGTCAACCCCAATAAAAGAGATAACTCTGGCATGTAGGATCTTAAGTGGCTCAGGACTACGAGTCAATCCCAAGTTTCTATCAGTTGATTCTCTCAGGACAAGATAGAAATCTATATATTTCAAGCTTGTTCTTGAGCAGACTCCTTCAAACTTTGAGTCGACCCCAAGTTAGTTGAGTCAACTCTTTCAAACAAGACAAAGAGATGCCAAAATGGATCTCTAAATCAACCCCAAATTAGTCTGAGTCACTCCTAATTCAACTCTGAACCGATCCCAAATTAATCTGAGTTAATTCCACTATCTGCTAGCTCTAATGGCTAGTTTTGCAGAAGCTATAGATTATGCAGAACTTCTCCAACAGCTAATTTTCTAGCCCTTCAACAAGTAAAAACCTATTTTTGGACCTTCTAAGAGCCTTAAATGTACACCAGAAATGTTAAAGAAAAAAGAAAAAATAATAAAAGGAAAATCCAAAATATATTAAGTGTTCATTTAAGAAAGTGTAATTACTTTCCAACCTCCAAACTCCTGAGTTTTCAGAGGTTTCAAAGAAGAAGAAAAGTACATTAATTGTTAAGCTTCCTCAACAACCTTCTCTCAAACATCAATGATATTTTCCATTTGATCTTTAGGAGCTTTCTCTTGTGTTCTTCAATACACACTTAATTTTTGTTGTAACAAGTTTCAGTTGGGATTGAAACTTGAGGAAAAGATCCATCCAAGTTTTGAATTAAATTGTATCTTTATATACAAGCCTAGCAATGCCTTGGGGGAATGGTTTTGGTGAATTTTCATTGACAAAATTAATTGGATTTGATTATAAATCTGAGTAAAATAATCATGCTATAATCTTGAAGAGATTATAGTAAAATTTTTAAGAAAGTATTTTGGACAGAGAATATAAGTGCTGAGTTTGATACCAAAGTAATATAAAACTTTGTGTTTATGTGTGCTTTTTTTGATTTTTTTATGCTTTCATTTATCTTTGCATACTTATAGTTTTTACTCGTTGCTTCTATTGCACATTCACTTTGCACACTTTAAATTGAGCATATATTTGTTTTAATTTTTGAAAATCTAATTTACTTTCCCTCTTGGTTTGTCTATCTAGACAACATTGTCCCATTCTGCATGAGCCATAGAACTTGAGATCGTAGGAAACTTAATTGGTTGAGGCAGAGGATGTGCTACCAAGTTTTCTTCAGTAAAACTTTAATGCATGTGCCTATGTGCCATCGGTATTGGGTTGGCTGAAATGATATGAGTCAAAAAAGGGTAGAGAGTTGTGTAGATCCAGGAGCCTTGATCTTTAAGGACTTTTGTGACTATCACTTCTTCATTCGAGGGAGATGGAAATAGGTAGAGATTTAGTGTCGGGTTACAGTAGGAGGTTGTAGTGCTGAGCTATGATAGATCATTTAAATTATGCAAACTCCTAAGATAAAAGATTAAGATAAAGATAATTTAATTGGATTGATTTTTGAAGGATCCCAATATGGAGTATAAATCCAACTTTTGTAGCTAATGCTGGTTTCTTCCCAATATTGTAAGATCATCATGATGGCCATTCTGTACAAACTGTCAGGTTGATACTCATATTTTATCGACCTTGGCCTATCATTAATCTTTCTTCAACCTATCCCAACATGGCTTGTGTTGGCTACCTCTGATCATCTTATAGCATGGTCGTTACATCTTGGAACACCCTTGAGACTAGTTCATCTAATTTACATTGTGGTTGATCATAACTATGTTGGCATTTTGGTCTACTTATCAATATCATAACCAAATCCTCCTCCTTCAGCTTGTACCTTTAAACTTGGTGAAATTTATCATAGCCAAGTTCCATTAAGCCAAGTAGGCATCATGTGATTTCTACCTGTCTGACTTTATCCAACATGGTCCACTAGCTCCTACTTATTTTTGCTTTTTGAGTTGTTGAAATATGGTATAAAAAGTGCCCCCCATTTCTCATTAACCAATGATTAAAAGGTTGATGGGTTATCTATCATTACCTTTTTGGTACCTGTAGAATAGAAATCCTATAATTATGGTCCCTATTGGTAGGCCACTTACGATCATCTAATCAAAGCATCACTTCGCCCCTAAAAATCTACTCACATCTTTTTCAGTTCTATCAAACTTTCTACATTTACCACTTGTCTTCTTTAATAGAATAATTCCACATACTAGAATGGCTTGTATGTTGTTTAAGGAATTTTCAGTACCTATGGGGATCCAACGTTATCTTTTGTATTGGTGTAGATTTAGATTGATCTTTTGGTAAGGTACTCTTCTTCTCAATAAATAGGCATTGCATCCTTTTCTTCGGTGCTCATCTTTCTTCCTCCTAGCTACTCAAACCTCTCTCTAATTTTCTTTCACTTATCATGGTAAGCAACACTGATTATTGGCTGATGCAACCTACTTGTTTTGATTCACCAACTTTTGACTATTTTGCCAAATTGGAATACCATCATGAAATGGGACATCCAATTAAATGGGTTTCATGTCTGAATTAGATTGTTGCCAATAGTTTGCCATTTGGTTCAAAGCTTTCAAATTAGTAAGTCAACATTTTATTAGTTGGCCTTTGACTAATCCCATTCCCTCACCTTCTTTAGGATAGTTCAAATGGCTCTCTCCACATTGCCACTTCTATCAACTAGGTCCACACCTAAGCCCTAAGCTCACTACACTTGGTCTACCTCTACTACAATTGATGACAATGTATAGTGAGCAGAGTTGAAGCCTTGGTGAGTTATCGATGGTGAAGAGCTATATTAGCTTAGATCAAAAGTGGAGTACCTTAAGAGTAGTAGCTCATTTGGTCTTGTATCATGCTTGTAATTGTATTTAGCCAAAAGTAATAAAATAGCAAGGCTCTTTTAACTTTGTACTTTCTTGCATACTCTCGATATGAAATTGCAACTATCATATGGATTTTATATATATTTTTCTACTCCTAGATCAAATGAGCCATCCATGGATATAGATACCTAGTGAAGAATTGTCTCACCCATAATCTATATACATACATCTCTCGCTATAGTTAATGCTAGGAACTAGGCTGAATTGATTCTTGAGGCCAAATCAACTTGTGTATTGTCATGTTGCCTTAGGCATATGGCTCCAATATGTGCACCATCCAATGAAAGTGTAGTGGCTTCTATTAATATGGTTGTCTCTAGCCTTTCTGATGGCAATGAGCTATATTATCGGATGATAGTGCAGTTGCCTTCCATCCATTACCACCAGAAAATCACAAGCTTCAACAGTAAAGATCTATGTTGATGTAGGTTTACCCTTGCCAATAATGATCTATAAAGTACTACAACTAACAGGTGCCAGTCCCTGGTATTGACCAAAATACCAATTCCTTGTTTAGTATGATTAATCCCACATTTGCTGGTAGAATTTCTACCTTGCCTCAGCCTGTATAGCCCAAGGCTCTGTATGATAGACTTTGGATGCTTTTTCTTGATAGGACAAGATCTGAGGGAGGAATGATTTAAATGGCTAGACATACATATTGTGGTGACATGAGAATTGATTCAACTACCATAAAGGCAAGATCGACTAATTCTGCCACAGTCTATTCTGGAACATATTGTGGCATAATAGACAAGCTATAAATCATAAAAATATTAATGGACCTATTCTGAGATTAGAGCCAAAGAAGCTATATGTTGCTCCAAATGTAGCCTTTGTTGGGTTTTGATCATGCAGTGAAATATAAATTTTAAAAAAATCTTAATATGCATATCAAAAGCTTTAACAATTAAAACTAGCCGACTGAAATTCAAACCCTAGAATCACCTTGTAGATGTCGAACAAACAAAAACTAAGTATGCAATGAGTTAGAAAGTTATACTTTCTAATATAAGAAATATGGTAAAATGGCAATCTCCATGAGACTCTAAAGTAGAAATCATCTAACGGTGATCAACATGAAAGATGATCAAGGTCCTTTCCAACCGGTGCAGCACCGCAGCCTTTTTTCATAAGTGTGCTGCCGGCTTCCTTCTCGAAGAACAATCGCACCAACATCCGTTTGCCTTCGATTCCTCTACTAAGTCCACATCAAGAGAGTTCTCTCCAAAAATCTCACAATCTAAGATTTGATTTTGTACTCCAATATATGAAAAAATCAAACCCTAAGATAAGCACAACACACTTGCCTTTTTTCTCACCTTTCTTCTTTCTATTTTTTTCACTCAATTTTCTTATCTTTTTACTTTAATTTTTTTCTAACATTTTTCTCTCTTATCATATGCCTAACAACTAATTTTTTTTAAGATTTTAACCCACGTGGGATATCCCTGTAGGAACCAGATCTAGGGTTTCAGGGTTAGATCTTGAAACTTTTTCAAGATCATACAGTGGAAGACTAAAATAAATCAAAATTTATTTTCTAAATTTAGAGAATCCCTAGATCTAAGATCCTATTACATGATTATTACATAGTATTAAATCAAAAATTAAAATATATAAATATAGCATGAACTACATGTTGATCATATCAACATGTTTCTATACCACATCTAATGTATGTATTAAACAATAGATCAGATCTATTACCTTGCAAGTTAGACACTCTAACCTCGCTGATCCGGGCTTAAGGATGATGTTGCAAGCCGCAAATGCATCCGGCCTCTAGGAGTCATCCACACGAGCCCACGAATCTCGATTAGAAGTTCTGCTTCAGGAAATCAGCACAGTATGCTAGTACTGCACTGATCCTTCTTTGATGGTTGATCAGGTGCCTCCTTCTTCTTGATTTTGACTCTTCCAAAGATGGAAAGTAGAAGAAGGAGTTTCAGATCTGAGACGCTCTCAGGAAACTCAAGATGGAGGGAGGAAAGATATGAAAACAAAAACCCTAGAAGAAGACCCTCTTCTTCTTCACGTTTTTCTCTCTAGACACCCAAACTTGCATCTTTTATATCTCCACGATCCAAAGGTATTTCTCTATGATTTTTAGATGGCACAAAGGTCTCTCAAATCTCTGACTTCTCCTAAACTTTTGTGAAGAAACTCATCTTATATAGAGAGATATGATAGAGTCCTTGTCTAGGTCAAACACCTAGTCAAGGCTTATCCAAACATGGCAAGTTAAGGGACGCCCAACTCTTGAGCACCTCCTTCATATTTTCATGCATGGATCACCAGAAAAGGTTCACAATGTAAACCCTAAAAGCCACAAAAATTCTAAAAAAATTTTGGATAAATTCGGTGCAAAATTGAAAGAGTTTTGGATTTCTAAAACTCTATCTCATAGAATTCGAAATCCAAACTTATTCCTTTTAGATTTGATCCAAACCACCTTCCATGTAAGAAAGAAGAGAGGAGACCTTTTGTGAATATGGGAGAGATCTAGGAGAGGGCTTTTGTCGCACAAAATAAGTGAAGATTGGTGTTGAATAAGAGAGAGGGCATGGAGAAGGCTTATGTGGCGCAAGGTGGAATCCTAGTCTTACTAGGATTCTGTCTTATGACTTGTTTTAATTTGGTTTTCCAAATCAAATCAAATCAAAATTAGATCAACCCAATTAAAATAGATCTTAACCCAATTAAAAATCTAATTTAATCAGATTAAATTAGATTTAAATCTGATTTAATTTTTCTAATCAAATTAGAAATTAGATTGACCCAAGTCCTAGTTGAACTAGGACTAGTTTTTCCTTGCACTTGGCTTATCCAATAAACCAATTGAACTTGATCCAATCAAGCCCAAACCAAATCTAATTAAATCATATTTAATTAAACTTAATCTCAGCCCATTGGCTTAATCAAATTAAGCCAATCAGCAATCGAATTGCTAATAGATCCTCCTGCAACACTTGCACTGGGTTAAATGTCAATCGTATTGATCATTTAACCTTAGAACGATTCTTAATCGTTGATCAACCATCTGATCGGATCATGAACTCTAATGTGTGTGACCTCATAGGTCTGAACCTAAGCTGGTAGCATAGGAATAAATTTTTGTACTAATCGAAGTGACCATCTAGCAATGATACCCGACGACCGGATAGGTCGAATGTGTAGAACAACATCCTTAGAACCCATGTGGATATAGTTTTCATATAATTCATCCCCTTGACCAAAATGATCATAGGAAACTCCAGAGTTCAACTGTCAACTCTGATCAGGTTGTCCACATTATATTTCAAAATATCAAATCCATCTGATGGATTACCCTAGCCAAGGTTTTGCTAAATTGAAATACAGCGACTCATTCTTCTCCAACTCTTGGAGTGGTCAATCCCATCTCGATCACACTCTGACTTCGCAAGTACTTGACTGTGCCCAGAAGCCTTCCGTCTCTGAATTAGAAATTCAGTTAGTCCAGTACCAAAGCACAGTGAGTTGCTTGCAAGTCACTGAGGCGATCTCAAGTCTAAGGGACACTTATACCTATATCCCATCAGAGACATTCTCGACAGCAAAATGCTCTGGAGTTGGTCACGTTCAATGGTGATGTACCCTTACATCTCACCTGTATGCCATACCAGTGTGTCCACACTCTTTGGTTAAGAGGACAACCAACCCATATGGCCTACAGCGACCTATGCTCGATAGAAGCTGTCGTCCTTATTAACAGCTTATCATTTGGTCGTGAACAGTTTTAAGGACTAATCGATAAATTCTCTCTTTATCGAACTTAAATAGTCCTAAGGATTTCATCATAACAACGGAGTTCATTAGAAGATGAAAGCTTATGATGAAGATGCCAAATATATTTTATTTATTAACAAATTAATTACAATACTTGGTTGCTCAACCATCAACAGTTTGACGATTGACTTTTTGGGACACATTTCCCAACAACTCCAACTTGTCCTAAAGCCACTCGGTACAGTATCTAATACCCATCTTTGACTTGTGGTTATCGAACTCCTTTATCGCCAGGGCTTTAGTGAAGGGGTCGTCCAGGTTCTCCTTTCCATCGATCTTCTGAAGGTTGACGTCACCTCAATCCACGATCTCTCGGACCAGGTGGAAGCGGTGCAAGATGTGCTTCGTTCGCTGATGTGCTTTGGGTTCCTTCACCTGAGCTATGGCACCAGTGCTGTCGCAGTAGAGCAGGACTGGACCATCGAGGGAGGGTGCTACTCCGAGCTCGGTGATGAATTTTCTTAGCCACACAGCTTCCTTCGCGACATCCGATGCTGCGATGTACTCTGCTTCACAAACAGAGTCTGCCACAGTATGCTGCTTGGAACTCTTCCAGCAGATGGCTCCACCATTCAGAGTAAAGATATAACCCGACATGCTCCTGCTGTCATCATGGTCAGATTGGAAGCTGGAGTCTGTGAACCCCACAAGTTTCAGATCTGACTTGCCATAAACCAACCATTGGTCCTTAGTATTTCTCAAATATTTAAGGATGGCTTTAACCACTTTCCAGTGATTTTCTCCAAGATCAGATTGGTATCTACTCACTACTCCTAGTGAGTATGCCACATCTGGTCTTGTACATGTCATGACGTACATGATAGATCCCACGGCTGAAGCATATGGGACTCTACTCATATGCTCTCTCTTCAGGAGTTGTCGGACAATCCTTCTTAGAGAGAAAAATTCCTTGGCCTATCGGTAGATAGCCCTTCTTGAATTCTCCATGCTGAACCTCTTCAGCATAGTGTCTATGTACATGGACTGGGATAACCCAAGCATCTTTTTAGATCTATCCCTATAGATCTTCATCCCTAAGATGTAGGATGCTTCATCCAAGTCCTTCATGGAGAACTGTGATGACAACCAAACTTTTATTCCCTGTAGTGCGGAGATGTCATTCCCGATTAAGAGAATGTCATCCATGTACAAGACAAGGAATACCATAACTGGATCATTTGCCCATTTATAGATGCAGGGCTCTTCTCCATTCTTAATGAAGCCATACGTTTTGATCACCTTATCAAAATGCATGTTCCAACTCCGAGAAGCTTGCTTCAGTCCATAAATGGATCTCTGAAGCTTGCACACCTTGGACTCATTTATGGATGTAAACCCCTCAGGTTGTATCATATACACCTCTTCAGTCAGTTCTCCATTCAGGAAAGCTGTCTTTACATCCATCTGCCAGATCTCATAATCCAGATGGGCAGCTATTGCAAGCATTATCCGAATGGATTTGAGCATTGCCACAGGAGAAAATATCTCGTCATAGTCAATACCATAACGTTGACGATACCCCTTGGCGACCAGACGGGCTTTATAGGTCTCCACCTTTCCGTCTGCGCCCCTCTTCCTTTTGAAGACCCATTTACACCCAATGGGTTTAACCCGTTCAGGTGGGTCAACCAATGTCCATACATCGTTGACCTTCATGGACTCCATTTTGGATTTCATGGCTTCAAGCTATTTCTCAGAATCAGGTCTCTGCATTGCATCCATATATGTGATCGGATCCTCATTATTCTCATCAAGTTCGATGGGATCACCAATCCAGACCAAGAAACTGTAGTATCTGTCTGGCTGATGCGGTACTCTACCGGATCGCCTTAATGGTGCAGGTATATTGGGCTCCGGATCTGATCTAATCATATCCGACTCAGGTTCAGCTATTGGTGTCGGTCCTTCTACCTGTTGAACTTCATCAAGTTCAAACTTAGAGGCAACGGTTCCTTCACTAAGAAACTCTTTTTCTAAAAAGATTGCCTTAAGGCTGACGAACACCTTTTGTTCATCAGCATGGTAGAAAAAATATCCTTTTGTCTCTTTAGGGTACCCTATGAATGAGCATTTGTCAGACCTAGGTCCAAGTTTGTCTGTGACTAATTGTTTAACATAGGCCGGGCACCCCCAGACCCTAAGGTGTGAAAGTACTGGCTTACGCCCTGTCCATATCTCATATGGAGTCTTAATTACAGACTTACTTGAAACCCTATTTAACAGATAACAGGCCGATTCGAGTGCATATCCCCAGAAGGATATCGGCAAGCTAGCAAAACCCATCATGGATCGGACCATGTCTAACAGAGTCCGATTCCTCTTTTTAGACACACCATTATGCTGTGGTGTTCCTGGAGGAGTCCATTGGGAGAGAATCCCATTCTCTCTTAGATATGTGAGAAACTCACTAGAAAGGTATTCTCCTCCTCGATCAGATGGAAGAGTTTTAATACTCTTCCCAGCTTGTTTTTTTACTTCACTTCGGAATCGTTTGAACATTTCAAATGAATCCGACTTATGTTTTATCAGATAGACATATCCATATCGGGATAGGTCATCCGTGAAGTTATGAAGTAGAAATATCCACCTCTAGCACTGGTGCTCATGGGCCCGCATACATCAGTATGTATTAGGCCCAAGAGCTCAGTAGCTCTCTCACCTTTTTCAGTAAAAGGTGACTTGGTCATTTTACCAAGAAGACAGGACTCACAGGTTGGAAGTGATTCACAATCACTGACTTCGAAGATTTCCTCTTGAGTCAACCTATTTATTCTGTTCTTGTTTATATGACCTAGCCTACAGTGCCATAAGTAGATATCTGAGACACTATCTAATCTAGGGTGCTTGCCAGTTGAATAGACTCTTATCAGGCTTGATCTTTTTGGTCTGGCTTTGCACTGATGTCCCAGCCTGAACTTGCACCTTCTTCACTTTCTTCTTCTTGTTCTTCTTCCCTTTCTCAAAAGGTCGAGAACCAGAAGACGAACCTCCCACTAAGTTCACTGACTCCTTGTGAAGTTGGTGATCCTTCTCAAAGTTCTGAAGCAACCCCAGTAACCCGTGGTAGTTCTCTTCAGGCTTTGTCATTCTATAATGAGTGAGGAATGGGAGATAAGACTTGGGCAGCGAGTTCAGTATTGCATCTTTCCCAAGCTGCTCATGCAAGGGAAAGCCGAGCTTGCTCAATCTTTCCATCAGCTCGATCATGTACAATACATGATCAGTGACAGAGACACCATCCCGTATTTTGGCGTTGAAGATAGCACAACTAGTCTTGTGCCTCTCTATGTCATCGGGTGTGCCAAAGGTATCCTCCAACACTTGAAGCATGTCCTTTGGCTGAGCTATCTCAAATCTGTGACTGAACTCGTCGCTCATGATAGCCAGCATGATATAGCGCACCATGGTCCGATCACTGAGCCACTTCTGGTAAGTGTCTCTGACTGTTCCACGTGCATTGGCAGTTGGCTCCTCAAGTGCAGGATCCATTATCACAAATAGGATCCGTTCATGCTCTAGGACTATCTTTAACTTTCGATACCAGCTACCGAAGTTGGGTCCCACCAACTTATCATTGTCCAACAATGATCGGAGCGATAGGGAAGTGGCCATATTTGCATAAAGGAGAACCATAACCTAATTAGTAATTGATTCATTAAACCTAAAGATTTGGACTTTAATCAAAAGGTTTCTCCCACTATTTTATTCGAATTGGTAGCCTCTACCTCCAACTCGAGGAATTATCTTAATTCCTTAGCGGGTACTAGAATCCACTTAGACTGCACACAAGCCCAACTTTGGTTGGTCAACCCATGTACATCTAAGGGTAGGTTCATAACCAATTATTTCTCTAAACAATTTCTAGTAATTTTAATTTTGCCCCAGAAACCTAATCAGTAGGCTTTGGCCTCCACTGTAAGGATCCGGTTAGGTCCAACCATTAGCATGATCATACTTGGTGTATCTAACCAACGAATGATTAAGCCCAACTTTGGTTGGCTCACCTAACCACCATTAGAGAGATACTTCCAAGTCGTCATATGATGAGTGATAATTCCATTAGTCAACAAGCACCAGGCCTTTGGGTCTGCAATGATTATTGAGTTAATGGACTCATTATCAAACACCTTAATGGGAGGCTATGACTCAGTTATCTCCATAACTTTGTCATTTTAAGGACCTAATAATTTTAGAAGATTTAAATAATTTAGAGGATGAGGTCAGATGAACCAGCTTATCATGATCCTCCCACTGGCTTCACCAAGTCAGCTTAAGGGAGACCATTAAAAGGGCTGGTCTAGGAGCACCTAAATCAGTCACACTGATTTACCTAGCTGACATGTGTCAGCTCGAATAATCAAGTGATCCGATCAAAACATAATTTCATCAAGAGGCCAGGTAAGTTCGATCAGTGGGAGGGTCTGCCAAATCTTGCCTTAGACACCATCAGAAATGGCCAGGTAAGTGGGCTCCCAATTAAAAACCACCGATTTGGTTTACCTTAGACACCAATTGGTTTAATTATTTTCGATTAGATCAACCTAACAGTTCATGCTAGACCGCTTAGCCAAGAATCAAGTCCATTTGGTTCTCGTTAAAGACATGGACTTGACCAACTACAACTATTGTAATTGATCTAGAGAATCCTTGACCTAATCTAAGACAACAATTGATTAGATTTAGTCAATTCTCTAATTAAGTCCATCTTTAATCTAACCATAGGTCTAACCCAATTAATGGACCTAATTTTCACTAACCCATTAACCCAATGTGTTATGATTTGTGTCTTAGGTCCTTCAATTCACAATCCTAGAACCTAATCAAATAACTTCTTAATTCTTAATTAAGTTTTGGGCTGAGGGTTGGGTTTGGCTTTTCAAAAAATAATTTTCATATTTGTAAAAAATTTTATAATATGATTCTACCAACCATATTGCATGTTTGATTCATAATCAAGATGCAAGTGAAATAAACATGAAACTACTTTAGATCTAATCTAAACAGGTTCATGTAATTGAAATAATTTCAACTTTAAATAATTTCTTTGCACAAAAATTATTAACAAAGAGATTTTATTTCAGATTTAAATATCTTTTAAATCTAATAAATCATAAATTTAATCTAGATCATATCTAACAAATTTATGATTAAAGATAGATCTAGACAAACTAGGACAACCTTTGCACTGTAAAGGGTAAACCTTACAGCAGGACAACCTTGCAGTTTGTGATTGATCTAAAATTTTAATTTCAGATTTAATAATCAGATTATAAATTAGATCTAATCTAAAAAATAATCTAAGCATGTATAAATAATCATGTAATAAAGAACCTAGGCTCTGATACCAATTGTAGGAACCAGATCTAGGGTTTTAGGGTTAGATCTTGAAACTTTTTCAAGATCATACAGCGGAAGACTAAAATAAATTAAAATTTATTTTCTAAAACCAGAGAATCTCTAGATCTAAGATCTTATTACATGATTATTACATAGCATTAAATCAGAAATTAAAATATATAAATATAGCATGAACTACATGTTGATCATATCAACATGTTTCTATACCACATCTAATGTATGTATTAAACAATAGATCAGATCTATTACCTTGCAAGTTAGATGCTCTAACCTCGTTGATCTGAGCTTAAGGATGATGTAGCAAGCCGTACATGCATCCAGCCTCTAGGAGTCGTCCACATGAGCCCACGAATCTCGATCAGAAGTCCTGCTTCAGGAAATCAGCACAGTATGCTAGTACTGCGCTGATCCTTCTTTGATGGTTGATCAGGTGCCTCCTTCTTCTTGATTTGGACTCTTCCAAAGATGAAAGTAGAAGGAGGAGTTTCAGATCTGAGACGCTCTCAGGAAACTCAAGATGGAGGGAGGAAAGATATGAAAACAAAAACCCTAGAAGAAGACCCTCTTCTTCTTCACGTTTTTCTCTCTAGACACCCAAACTTGCATCTTTTATATCTCTATGACCCAAAGGTATTTCTCTTTGATTTTTGGTTGGTATAAATGTCTCTAAAATCTATGACTTTCTCTAAAATTTCATAAAGAAAATCATCTTATATAGAGAGATATGATAGAGTCCTTGTCTAGGTCAAACACCTAGTCAAGGCTTATCCAAACATGGCAAGTTAAGGGACGCCCAACTCTTGAGCACCTCCTTCATATTTTCATGTATGGATCATTAGAAAAGGATGCACAATATATATCCTAAAAGCTACAAAAATTCTATAAAAAATTTGGATAAATTCGGTGCAAAATTGAAAGAGTTTTGGATTTCTAAAACTCTATCTCATAGAATTCGAAATCCAAACTTATTCCTTTTAGATTTGATCCAAACCACCTTCCATGTAAGAAAGAAGAGAGGAGACATTTTGTGAACGTGGGAGAGATCTGGGAGAGGGCTTTTGTTGCACAAAATAAGTGGAGATTGGCGTTGAAAAAGAGAGAGCATGTGGAGAAGGCTTATGTGGCGCAAGGTGGAATCCTAGTCTTACTAGGATTCTGTCTTATGACTTATTTTAATTTGGTTTCCCAAACCAAATCAAATCAAAATTAGATCAACCTAATTAAAATAGGTCTTAACCCAATTAAGAACCTAATTTAATCAGATTAAATTAGATTTAAATCTGATTTAATTTTTCTAATCAAATTAGTAATTAGATTGACCCAAGTCCTAGTTGAACTAGGACTAGTTTTTCCTTGCACTTGGCTTATCCAATAAACCAATTGGACTTGATCTAATCAAATCCAAACTAAATCTAATTAAATCATATTTAATTAGACTTAATCTCAGCCCATTGGCTTAAGCAAATTAATCCAATCAGCAATCGAATTGCTAATAGATCCTCCTGCAACACTTGCACTGGGTTAAATGTCAATCATATTGATCATTTAACCTTAGAATGATTCTTAATCATTGATCAACCATCTGATCGGATCATGAACTCTAATGTGTGTGACCTCATAGGTCCGAACCTAAGCTGGTAGTACAGAAATAAATTTTTGTACCAATCGAAGTGACCATCTAGCAATGGTACCCGACGACCGGATAGGTCGAATGTGTAGAACAACATCCTTAGAACCCATGCGGATATAGTTTTCATATAATTCATCCCCTTGACCAAAATGATCTAGGACACCTCAGAGTTCAACTGTCAACTCTGATCAGGTTGTCCACATTGTATTTCAAAATATCAAATCCATCTGATGGATTACCCTGGCCAAGGTTTTGCTAAATTGAAATACAGCGACTCATTCTTCTCCAACTCTTGGAGTGGTCAATCCCATCTCGATCACACTCTGACTTCACAAGTACTTGACTGTGCCCAGAAGCCTTCCGTCCTTGAATTAGAAATTTAGTTAGTCTAGTACCAAAGCATAGTGAGTTGCTTGCAAGTCACTGAGGCGATCTCAAGTCTAAGGGATACTTATACCTATATCCCATCAGAGACATTCTCGACAGCAGAATGCTCTGGAGTTGGTCACGTTCAATGATGATGTACCCTTACATCTCACCTGTATGCCATACCAGTATCTCTACACTCTTTGGTTAAGAGGACAACCAACCCATATGGCCTACAGTGACCTATGCTCGATAGAAGCTGTCGTCCTTATTAACAGCTTATCGTTTGATCGTGAATAGTTTTAAGGACTAATCGATAAATTCTCTCTTTATCGAACTTAAATAATCCTAAGGACTTCATCATAACAACGGAGTTCATTAGAAGATGAAAGCTTATGATGAAGATGCCAAATATATTTTATTTATTAACAAATCAATTACAATACTTGGTTGCTCAACCGTCAACAGCTTGACGATTGGCTTTTTGGGACACATTTCCCAACAATCCCATATAAATATGGGATAAAGGAACAGCGGGGAGTCCCAAGGGGTGCCAACTCTTGGTATTCCACCTTCCTATTTGGAGAATTAAATCTTTGATGAATCAATTGATGTAGAAGAGCCTTCATATAGAAAGACTCCTTCTCTTCTACACCGCATGAATTCTTTAGATTAATTTAGCATGTGACAATTGAGGAATGAGTGGATAAGTAGGAGGTGGTTATGTGCCTTAATGCAGAAGGACTCTTCCTTCTCATAGGCACCAATAAATATAGGGCAGCAATAAATAAATGGCATGGACCTGGTGGCATGGAGGACTCCTTTCTCATCTAAAATACTTCTAAGATAAGGAAATAAATCAAATAAATTGAACCTAATCTAATCAAATCAAAGGCAATAGGTTAAGATTAGCTCAAAGTCATTTGAACTAACCTAATTAGAAATTTAGATTAATACAATATGCTAGCATATCAAATTAACCTTTAAAATTTATATTAAATTTTAAATAAATTAGATCAAGATCAAATCCCAAAGTGTGTGACCCAATGGGTTCCAAATCTAACCAGCAATGGACTCAAGCTCTTGACCTTACCCTAATCCGATTAGACTACGTCAGCCCAATTACACCAATTAACTAGGACTCTTTCTAATTAATTTTTAAATTAAATTCTTTCAATTCTTATGAGTTCACAAATCATGATTGATATTTAGCAATATGTCATGACTATTCAAAATAGATAAAATTTTATAAAAATATCAAAAATATCCTTCAGTGATAAGTTACCATGCAATTTAATCCTTTAGTCATAGAACACCCCGGATAAGCTATGGGCATGGAATCATGTCAATCTCAATTGCTTATCTAAATGTATCTCGATTAGAAGGTGATGATTTAGTTGATGATACATTAAAAAAAATTTTCTAATTATCATCCTATTTTGGCCAAAGACTTCCAAAATCATCAATCTAGAGATCACATAGGATGTTGGTTCCCCTTATTAGGAGTGATTGATCCCTTATTGATCACTCATAATCTTCATGCATACTTCACCATATCCAGAATATCCTACACAAGGATCAGAGAATCAAGTTAGAAAGTAAAAAAATATATGGATTCATGTACGTAAAGTACCATGGTGATCTTAGATCAAAAGATCACTTACACAACTTTCACTAGAGAACAACCAGCTGACATGTAAATAAGACACCATCAGATGTTCTTTTACAGGTCAATTTAGTGAACTCATTATCTAATGAGCACCCACATCTTTGTATTAGTATCGCCACACAAGTGGTTGTGAGATCAACCATCCTCAATATTGAGCATATATAGAATGTGCCAGTCTTACCGATATCATTGATCCCTGACTCAATAAACTAATGATTAAAAATATTTTAGATCAGAGCTATCAAAGATTTAGCTCTCACCGGCATGACCTCATCACGGTCCTAAAATCATTGTCCAAACCTATGGAGTTTATTATAATCTTAAAGTAATAATAAGATGCAGTATATAATGAATTGAAATGCCTATTTTATTAATTACAAATATATGAGTTTGGAAGATAAAGTATAGAAAAACATCCAATCACATTCCATATGCGATTGGCTTGTAGGGCATAATTCTTTCAATCTCTCACTTGCACTAAAACCAATCATCCCTATACTTGATGCCCATGCTACCTAGGTGGCGGTCAAACTGCTACAATAATAAGGCCTTAGTAAATGGGTCCGCTATATTATTCTTGATGTCAACTCACTCCATGATCACATTACATCTTTTGACTATCTCTTGAACAAGGTGAAACCGTCTTAGGATGTGTTTGGATTTATGATGAGACCTCAATTCCTTGGCTTGAGCAACTGCTCTAGTATTGTCACAATAAAGAGGCACTAGTTGTTTAATTTTTAGAACCACACCCAATTCTGAGAGAACTTCTTCATCCAGATAGCCTCCTTAGCAACCTTACTAGTAGTAATGTACTCAGCCTCAATGATTGAGTCAACAATGGTTTACTGTTTGAAACTTTTCTAACTTACTACTCTACCATACAGGGTGAACACATATCCAGATATGGATTTACTATCATCCATATCAGATTAAAAACTAGAATCAGTATAACCTACTACTTTCAAATCAGATTCTCCATATATAAGAAAACTATCTCTACTCCTTCTCAGGTACTTGAGTATATTTTTCATAGCTTTCCAATGATCCTCTCTGGATCTGCCTAAAATCTACTTACAATGTTCAAGACATAAACCACATCAGGCCTGGTACATAGCATAGCATACATAATTGTTCCTACAGCTGAAGCATAAGGAATAAAACTCATTCTATTTCTCTCCTCAAGTGTCTTAGGAGACATCTTCTTGGAGAGTTGTATACCATAATGTTAGAAAAGGTGCAAAATTTTATGCATGAATTTTAAAATAATTTTGAAATATAACGCAGTAGAATATGTAAATTAAATAATTTAAGATACAAATGCATGTAATCAGATTACTAAACCCTACAATTAAGACCTATAACATGTCATATTATATTTATAAATCAAAAAAATAAAAGCTTTGGTATTGATCAAATCAATACCCTAGATCTAAAATAGTTTTAGATCTAAAACATAGATCACATCTAGATAAGAGAAAAGATCAGATCTCTTACCTTTATGCGGGTCAAGAACTCCACAGTTGATTTTTTTTGTTGCCTTTGGAGCCGCACACACGTCCGACCTCTACAGATGATCCACATGAGGCTACAACAAAATCGAAGGTTCGTCGAACGAAGATCCGCTCGAAGTGCTAGCTTTTTGTGGATCCCTCCGGATGGTTAATCTAAAAAATATTCTTTGGATCTCTTGGATATTCTAAGAGATGAAGAATATGAGGAGGAATGAGGGAGAAGTCAAACCCATTGACCTCACTAAAATCAAAAATAATATGTAATAGAAAAAGGTCCTAAGAGAAGATAGATCTTCTCTTTCAGTACATCAATGATTAATGTCCTGAGAACATCTCTATGCTAGGACATGAGGAGACCTTCTCCTCTAGATGTTTCTCAAACTTTCAGATCTTATGATATCTAATTTTTCTCATAGAAAAATCTCATGATTTATGGAGAAGAAGGGTTCTAAAAGAAACCTTAAGAGAGACCTTCTTTTCTTCTTCTTCTCTCATCAGAACATGATCAGATCATGTCCAAAATTAGATCACGATGCTCCAACTCATTGGAGCACAGATCTACCATGCCATCCCTCTTTCTCTCTCAGATTTTTATCACATAAAAATATAAAATAAAGAGAAAATAATCTAAAAAGAAAATAATAAGAGAAAATAATCTTCTCTCTTACCTTTTGTTTCTACAAGACATCAACTTTTGATCTCTTGATTGAAGACTCTCCTCCAAGGATATTGGTGCCTCAAACCACCCATGACATTCTCTTTCTTCTCTACTTTTTCTATCAAAAAACTACAGATTTTAGACTCCTTATATTTATCATATGGGGTGGTAACTTTATATAAGGTAAACTAGGTCATAAGACCTAGTCTAACAAGGAGTCCATGGGGCGTCCAACTCTTGGACGCCCCTTCCCTTATTTAATTCATGGAGAGCATAAAATCAAGCATAAAAGGGGTGACAAAATGAAAGGATAGGCTTAGAGGAAGTTGGCGCAAGAGAGGAGAGAAGAGTTCTTGTGTAGAGGGACTCTTTCAAAGAGGAAATAAACCTAAACCACTTTCCATAATAAACCAAATCACTTTCCATATTGAACCAAATCAAATCTGATTCAAATCTCTAGAATAAGTGGTGTGAGATCACTTTCCTTAGATATAGATATCATATAAAAAATATCTAAAAATTAATTAGTGGGCATGGGCTTTCTTAGTTGGCACAAGAGAAGAGATGGAATCCTAATCTAACTAGGATTCTTATGTAGACTAGGTCAAGTTCTTTGGACCCAATCTAAATTAATTGCAACCTAATTAATGATGATCCTAGTCTAACTAGGAGTCCAATTAAATTAGATTAAATTATATTTAATTCTGATTTAAATCTTAATTTAATTAAAAATTAGGTGCATACAAGTCCTGTCAAATAGGGACTTGTTCTCGCTTGCAACTGGCTTATCCAATAAATTAATTAAACTTAATCCAATTAAATTCAAACTAATTCTAATTAAATAAAATTTAATTAGACTTGATCTCAACCCAATTATTCAATCAGATTGAGCCAATTAGCAATCTAATTGCTAATCGATCCTCCTGCAATACTTGCATTAGGTCAAACATCAATCACATTGATCGTTTTAACCTTAGAACGATTCTCAATCATCGATTAACCATCTGATTAGGTTACAACCTCTTATGTGTGTGACCCTATAGGTTTGAACCTAAGCTAGTATCACAAAAACTAATTTCTGTACCAATCGAAGTAACCATCTAGCAATGGTTTCCGACGTCCAGATAGGTCGAATGTATGCAAAGCAACATTCTAAGAACCCTGACTCATGGTTACCGTATAATTCATCTTTTTGACTAATAATGCTCAAGACAACTTCGAGTATGCTGTCAACACTCATATAATTTATCTCTATTGTGTCTCAAAATTTTGCAAATCTCGTGACTCCTCATGAGGATTACCCAGGTCTAGGTTTTGTTAAATTGAAACATAGCGAGATATTCTCTTCTTGAAGTTAATTAGGAGTGGTCAATCCCATCTTGACTCACACACCGACTTCACAAATACTTGACTGTACCCAAAAATCTTTCGAACCTATATTAAAAATACAGGCAGTCCGGCACCAAAGCACAGTGAGTTGCTTGCAAGTCACCGTGATGATCTCAGATCGGAGGGACACTTATATCCATTGGCCTTAGCTAACTACTCTTGACAGTAGAGTATTATATTGGTCACGTTCAATGCAGATGTACTTCTATATCTCATCTGGATGCCATACCAGTGTCTCCACACCACTTGGTTACGAGGACAACCAACGCATATGGCATAGAATGACCTACACTTGATAAGTTATCATCCTTGTTAATAACTTATCATTTAGTCGTGAACAATTTAAGAACTATTCGATAAATTCTCCTTTATCGATTGATTATAGTTCTAAGGACTTCATCATAATTTAGGAGTTCTTTTAAGAAAGATAGAACTTTTATGATGAACCTACCAAATAACTATTATTATTAGATAATTCATATACTAATTTCAATCATCTACCACTTAGATGATTGGCTTTAGGACATATTTTCCAACAACTCCCACTTGTACTAAAGCCAATCAAAATGATATCAAATATCCTATCTTCCACTTGAGTTCATAAAACTTTTTAGTTCTGAGGCCTTAGCAAATGGGTCGGTCAAGTTCTCCTTTTTCATCGATCTTCCAAAGATCGATGTCACCCTGATTTAAAATCAAAAGTGATAGCAATACAGAGTATGCTGGTACTTCGATTCTTTAGCCAGATTTATGACTCCAGTGCTACGATAGGACTGGACCATCGGTGGAGGGTGCCACTCCCAACCTGTTAATGAAGCTTAGCAACTACACAGCTTACATGGTAGCATCATATGCTATGATGTACTCTACATCACTAACTTAGTAAACTAAAGTATCCTGCTTGGAACCTTTCCAACAGATTGCTCCTACAATTAGAGTATAATCTGACACTTTTTTGTTGTCATTTTGATCTGACTGAAATCGAAACATCCATATGTTTAAAGTCAGTATTTCCATATTTGAGTCACTGGACCTTAGTATTTCTTAAATACTTAAGGATTGTCAATACAATCTTCCAGTGGTTCTTACTTAGATCAGACTGGTATCTGCTCACTACCATTAGTGAGTATACCATATCTAATCTTGAACATGGAGAAATTAGATGACACCCAAACCTTTATTCTTTGCAATGCTGGAATGTCATTTCCGATTAAAAGAATTTCATCCACAAACAAACAAGGAATAACACTACAGAACATTTTGCCCACTTATAAATGCAGGGTTCCTCTTTGTTCATAACAAAGACATATGTTCAAAATGTATGTTCCAACTCTGGGATAATAGCGAAAACGGGCTTTATAGGTCTCCACCTTTCAGTCTGCGCTACTCTGATCCTTTTGAAAAATCCATTCACACCTAATGGGTTTTATCCCTTCAGGTGAATCATCTAGTGTCTACACACTATTGATTTCCATGGATTTCAATTTGGATTTAATGGCTCCAAGCCACTTCTCAGAGTTAAACCACTGCATTGCATCCCTATAGGTGATCGGATCCTTGTTAATCTCATCGAGCATAATAGGATCGCCATCCTAGACCTAGACACTGAAGTGTCTATCCAGCTAACTTGGTACTCTACCAGATCTCTTTAAAGGTGTTACTTTAATGGGCTCCGAGTTTGATCTAATCAAATTCGGTTCTGTAGGTTTCCTAGATTATGTCGGTTCATTTTCTATTAGTCAAACTTTCAAGTTCAACTTGATAGGCATCAGTTCCTTCTCTAAGAAACTCCTTTCCAAAAAGAATGCCCTACTGCTGATGAGCATCTTATGTTCTTCAGCATGATAGAATTAGTAACCCTTAAAAACCTATTGGACCAAAAACCAAGTTTATCTGTATGCAAACCTTTGACATAGGCCGATCAACTCCAAACCCAAAGGTGAGAGAGTTTAGATCTATGCCCGCTCCATATCTCATATGAAATCTGTACAACAGACTTACTCAGTATATTTTCAGAGTAAAACAAGTAATCACATAGAGCACAATCTTGAAATAGGCAGAGAAGTGAACCCTATTGTGGATTGAACCATGTCTAACAAAGTTCAACTTCTCCTTTCAGATACACTGTGTTCCGAAAAGTAATCTACTGAGAGAGAATCCAATTCTCTCCTAGATATGTCACAAACTCACTGGATAAGTATTCACCTCCTCAATCTGATCGAAGAGTTCTAACACCTTATCCAGTTTGTTTCAATCTTTCATTATTGAATCATTTGAACATTTCAAATGATTCAGGCCTGATGCATCCATGCCCAGATAGGTCGTCTGTAATGAAATATTAATATCTTCCTCTAGCACTTAAGTTCACGGGTCCACATACATCACTATGTATGAGACTTAGAACTTTATCAGCTCCTTCATCTTTTTCATTAAAAGGTGACTTTGTCATCTTTCCAAGAAGATAAGACTCACAGGTTATCAATGATTCACAATCATTGATGTGAGATTTTCCTCTCAAGCTAATCTGTTTATCCTGTTCTTGTCAAGGTGACTAAGCCTATAATGCCAAAAATAGACATTCATGACATTATCTAACTTGAAAGTGTACATTACGTTTAACAGACTGTGTAAATGTTAAATGTCATTTTCTTATTATCCATGTATTATTATAATATTATTCATAATAATATCACAATAATCTTCCTTTATTAATGAATGATGATCATCTTTGGCCAAAAGGCCAACAAAGATTACATTCATCATAAGCAATGGACAATAGTAATAATTACTCTAAATGACAATATTTGAAAATAAGCTCTACAATTCCTAAAGTTAAGATTGGAATAAGACTTTCATCCCTAACATTCAAGAATCTCCCACCATTTTCAAACATTCCACTTACTTGTAGTCCTAGCAACAAATTGTATAAGACCATGGTATCTAATACCTAGGTAGTAGAATTACATAGAGAAACTTTAAGGTGTTATTATATAACATCCTTGATGAGCAACTCTAGCTCCTTTCTCTTGTTCAGCCTATTATGGTCAAGAAAAACAAGACAATTCTTCTTTCTATGACTCTGCTTCTAACAGTAGAAGCAACATGCCTGATTTGGATCAATTTTGGACTAATTATTTTGACTGGACTCAGAAGCCCCAATACGAACCCATTCGTACTGCTGAATCAAATTCAACTTTCGATACTAATTAACGAAGTTGGGTCCCATAAGTCATTACTATCTAACAGCGATTGGAGCAATTAAGGTTTAGCCTTATTTTGAGAAAAGAGAACAATGACCTAATGTATATGAATTATTTTAAGCCTAGAGACTTGAACTTTAGTCTCAAGGTTCTCCCACTATTTTATTCAAATTGGTAGCCTCTACCTTCAATTTGGAAATTACTTTAATTTTCTAGTAGGTGCTAGAATCTACATAGACTACACACAAGCCCTACTTTGGTCGGCCAATCCATCTGCATCTACGGGTAGGTTCATTAATCAATTGTTTCTCCAAACAACTTCTAATAATTTAATTTTGCCCCAGAAACCTAATCAGTAAGCTTTGACCTCCACTATAAGGATCTGGTTAGGTCCAACCATTAACATGACCATACTTGATGCATTTAACCAACGAATGATTAAGCTCAACTTTGGTTGGCCAACCTAACCACCATTAGAGAGACACTTTCAAGTCATCATATGATGAGTGATAATTCTATTAGTCAACAAGCACCAGGCCTTTGGGTCTACAATGATTATTGAGTTAATGGACCCATTATCAAACACCTTAATGGGAGGCTATGACTCAGTTATCTCCAAAATTTTATCATTTTAAAAACCTAATAATTTTAGAAGATTTAAAATTATTAGTGATTTAAGGATAGAAAGGATATAGACTAATTTGCTCCCACTGACTTCATCAAGTCAAGTCCTCCCATTGACTTTCTCAAGTCATTAACAAGGACTAGAATCAAATTTGATCCATGGGCACCTAGATCAGTCTCACTGAATGAAATCAGACTCACTGATTTCTTATGTGACATGGGTTAGCACGAATCAATGAGCAACCTAATCAAGATCTGATTAACCACATTGGCTAGGTAAGTATGATCGATGGGAGGGTCTGCCAAAGCTTGCCTTAGACACCTTAACAAATGGCCAGGTAAGCGGGCTGCCAATTAAAAACCATCAGTCAGGTTTACTTTAGACACCAACTGGTTTATCAGTTTTGATTTGGTCTACCTAAAAACTCAGACTCAACCGCTGAGCCATGATCAGTGTCCATTTGTTAGATATATGGACTTTCATTAACTACAACTATTGAAGTGATCTATAGAAATGATCTAATCCTAATTAACTTTTAATTAGGTTTGATCAATTTCTTAACTTAGTCCATATTTAATCTAACCCTAGGTCTAACCCAGTTAATGACCTGATCAAAGCTAACCCATTACCCTTTAACCCATGTTTTATGAAATTATCTTAGGATCTTTAAATCACAAACCTAGATCCTAAATAATTACTTAATTTTTTTAATTAAGTTCATGGCTGAGGGTTGGGGTTCGATATTTTGAAAATTATTTTCAACTTTTGAAAGATTTAATATAATTTAGTGTTGTTTCACTAAATAGGTCGACTCATTTCAAAAATGGATCGGCTTATTTTACTAACAAATACTAACAGTATGTTAAAATCAGTCAGAAATATAATTGAGCTAACTTTTCAGTCAAGCTGGATTGCTGGTCGAGCTGGCCCGATAAGCAAACAGAACCTTCGCAAGATCCTGTTCTTGATTGATTTTAATCTATCTATATTACATAAAATTTTATGAAATAAAATAGACCTAATATAAAACATTCATGATAAGATTTATTTGAACTCTTTTAAATTTTTTAGATCGCAACGTACCAGGACAACCTTTGCACTGTGAGGGGTAAACCTTACAACAGGACAACCTATAGTCCGTGCAATCATTATTTTATTTTTTAGATTTATTTTAATATAATTATGAACATGTTATAAAAGAACCTAGATGCTCTGATACCACTGTTAGAAAAGGTGCAGGATTTCATGCATAAATTTCAAAATAATTTTGAAATATAATGCAACAGAATATGTAAATTAAATAATTTAATATACAAATGCATGTAATTAGATTACTAAATCCTACAATTAGAATTTATAATATATCATATTGCATTTATAAATCAAAAAAATAAAAGCTTTGGTATTAATCAAATCAATACCCTAGATCTAAAATAGTTTTAGATCTAAAACATAGATCACATCTAGATAAGAGAAGAGATCAGATCTCTTATCTTCACATGGGTCAAGAACTCTATAGTTAATTTTTTTTATTATCTTTAGAGTCGAACACGCATCCGGCCTCTACAGGTGATCCACACAAGGCTGCAACAAAATCGGAGGTTCATCGAATGAAGATCCGCTTGAAGTGCTAGCTTTTTGCGGATCCCTCCGGATAGTTAATCTAAAAAATATTCTTTAATTCTCTTGAACATTTCAAGAGATGAAGAATATGAGGAGGAATGAGAAAGAAGTCAAACTCTTTGACCTTCCTAAAATCAGAAATAATATGTAATAGAAAAAGATCCTAAGAGAAGACAGATCTTCTCTTTCAGTACATCAACGATTGATGTCCTAAGAATATCTCTATGCTAGGACATGAGGAGACCTTCTCCTCTAGATATTTTTTAAACTTTCAGATCTTATGATATCTGATTTTTCTCATAGAAAAATCTCATAATTTATGGAGAAGAAGGGTTCTAAAAGAAACCTTAAGAGAAGACCTTCTTTTCTTCTTTTCTCTCATCAGAACATGATCAGATCATGTCCAAAATTAGATCACGATGCTCCAACTCATTGGAGCATAGATCCACCATGCCATCCCTCTTTCTCTCTCAAATTTTTATCACATAAAAATATAAAATAAAGAGAGAATAATCTGAAAAGAAAATAATAAGAGAAAACAATCTTCTCTCTTACCTTTTGTTTTTACAAGATATTAACTTTTGATCTCTTGATTGAAGACTCTCCTCCAAGGATATTGGCACCTCAAATCACCCATGCCATGCTCTTTCTTCTTTGCTTTTTCTATCAAAAAACTATAGATTTTAGACTCATATTTATCATATGGGGTGGCAACTTTATATAAGGTAAACTAGGTCATAAGACCTAGTCTAACAAGGAGACCATGGGGCGTCCAGCTCTTGGACGCCCCTTCCCTTATCTAATTCATGGAGAGCAAGAAATCAAGCATAAAAGGGGTGACAAAATGAAAGGATAGGCTTGGAGGAAGTTGGCACAAGAGAGGAGAGAAGAGTTCTTGTGAAGAGGGACTCTTTCAAAGAGGAAATAAACCTAAACCACTTTCCATAATAAACCAAATCACTTTCCATATTGAACTAAATCAAATCTGATTCAAATCTCTAGAATAAGTGGTATGAGATCATTTCCTTAGATGTGGATATCATATAAAAAATATCTAAAAATTAATTAGTGGGCGTGGGCTTTCTTAGTTGGCACAAGAGAAGAGATGGAATCCTAGTCTAACTAGGATTCTTATGTAGACTAGGTCAAGTTCTTTGGACCCAATCCAAATTAATTATAACCTAATTAATAATGATCCTAGTCCAACTAAGAGTCTAATTAAACTAGATTAAATCATATTTAATTCTAATTTAAATCCTAACTTAGTTAGAATTTAGGTGCATACAAGTCCTAGTCGAACAGGGACTTGTTCTCCCTTGCAACTGGCTTATCCAATAAACCAATTAGACTTAATTCAATTAAATTCAAACTAATTCTAATTGAATCAAATTCAATTAGACTTGATCTCATTCTAATTTCTCAATCAAATTGAGCCAATTAGCAATCCAATTGATAATCGATCCTCCTATAACACTTGCATTAGGTCAAACATCAATCACATTGATCGTTTAACCTTAGAATGATTCTCAATCGTCGATTAACCATCTGATTAGGTTACAACCTCTTATGTGTGTGACCCTATAGGTTCAAACCTAAGTCGATAGTATAGAAATTAATTTTTGTACCAATCGAAGTAACCATCTAGCAATGATTTCCGACATCCAGATAGGTCGAATGTATGCAAAGCAACATTCTAGGAACCCTGACCCATGGTTACCGTATAATTCATCTTTTTGACCAATAATGCTCAAGGCGACTTCGAGTATGCTATCAATACTCATATAAGTTATCTCTATTGGTCTCAAAATTTTGTAAATCTTGTGACTCCTCACGAGGATTACCCAGGCCTAGATTTTGCTAAATTAAAACACAGCGAGACATTCTCTTCCTGAAGTTAATCAGGAATGATCAATCCCATCTTGACTCACACACCGACTTCACAAGTACTTGATTGTACCCAAAAATTTTTCGAATCTATATTAAAAATATAGACAGTCTGGCACCAAAGCACAGTGAGTTGCTTGCAAGTCACTGTGGTGATCTCAGGTCGAAGGGACACTTATATCCATTGGCCTTAGCTAACTACTCTTAGTAGTAGAGTGTTACATTGGTCACGTTCAATATCGATGTACTCCTATATCTCACCTGGATGCCATATCAGTATCTCCACACCATTTGGTTACGAGGACAACCAACGCATATGGCATACAGCAACCTACACTTGATAAGTTATCGTCCTTGTTAATAACTTATCATTTGATCATGAACAATTTAAGAACCATCCGATAAATCTTCCTTTATCGATTGATTATGGTTCTAAGGACTTCATCATAATTTAGGAGTTCTTTTAAGAAAGATAGAACTTTTATGATGAACCTGCCAAATAACTATTATTATTAGATAATTCATATACTAATTCCAATCATCTACCACGCAGATGATTGGCTTTAGGATACATTTCCCAACACATAACTCATGGGCAAGTAACCTCTTTTATGTATCTTGATTGGGACAAACCAAGTATCCTTTTCGATCTATCCCTATAGATCTTTATACCAAGTATATAGAATACTTCACCCAAGTCTTTCATAAAAAATTTTTGTGATAGCCATGTTTTGATCGATTGTAACATAGGGATGTCATTCTCAATAAACAGTATGTCATCTACATACAAGATCAAGAAGACAACAGCACTCCCACTAGTCTTCTTATATACACAAGGTTTATCCATATTTTTGATAAAGCCAAATGATTTGATTATCTCATCAAAATGGATGTTCCAACTCCTTGATGCTTGCTTTAATCCATAAATAGATTTTTTTAGCTTTCGTACTTGATTTGCTCTTCCATTAGAGATAAATCCCTTTGGCTGAGTAATATAGACTTTCTTCTTATATTTTTTATTGAGAAAGATAGTCTTGACATCCATCTGTCAGATCTCATAGTCATGGTATGTAGCAATAGCAAGCATGATCCGAATAGACTTGAGCATGGCTACGGATGAAATTTTTTTTTCATAATTAACACCTTATCTTTGTCTGAAATCTTTTGCCACCAGTCTAGCCTTATAGGTCTTTTCCTGGCTATCTGCTCCAATCTTCTTTTTGAAGACCTATTTGCAACCTATTGGGGTCACACCCTCAAATGCATCAACCAAAGTTCAAACTTGGTTGGTATACACGAAGTCCATTTCGAATTTTATGGCTTCAAGCTATTTGTCAGAGTCACAACTCATGATAGCTTTCGAGTAGGTCAGATCATCATTCTCAATGATGTATGATGTGTTGTCATTCTCAATGACAAATCTATATCTGAGTTTACGTACTCTACTTGACCATCAGAGAGGAGGTGTATGTAGTAACTGTGCCTCAACAATGGATACTTCTGGTTGAGCATCAGCTTGTGAATTCTCCACATACTGGTTCTGGATAGACTGTAGGTCTAGAACTTTCTCAATTTCAACTGTCCTCCCACTGCCCCCTTCTTGGATGAACTGTTTCTCCAAAAAAATGGTATGCCCACCAACAAATATCTTTTATTGAGTAGGATGGTAGAAGTAGTACCTTATACTCTCCTTGAGATAACTTACAAACCTGTATTTTTTTGATCTAGCACTAAGCTATATCTATCAATATTTTTTACATAAGTAGGGCAACCCCAAATCTTAAGATATTTAAGACTGGGTCTCTTTCCTTTTCATATCTCATATGAAGTGCTAGAAACAGACTTTGACGGTACTTTGTTCCAAACATATGCCATGATCTTGAGAGCAAATCCCTAAAAAGAAATTGAAAGATCTGTGAAGCATATTATGGACCACACCATATCTAATAAGGTGCGATTCCTTCTTTCTACAATACCATTTAATTGTGAAGTGTAAGGAGGTATCCACTAAGAGAGAATATCATTTTCTTTTAAATGATCGAAGAACTCATCAGTTAAGTATTCTCCTCCTCGATCAGATCAAAGAGCTTTAAATACTTTTACTAGTTTATCTCTCAACCATTCTTTGATACTCTTTAAACTTGTCAAAGACTTTAGATTTATATTTCATTAAATACACATATCCAAACCTTGACTTATCATCAGTAAATGTGATAAAGTAGGAGTATCCTCCTCTGATCTGAGTCGATATTGGACCACAAATATCAGTTTGTACTAAGTTCAAAATATCACTTGCTTTTTCTCTATATCTAGTAAATGGATTCTTGGTCATCTTATTCATGAGACAAGATTCACAAGTTTCATATAATTCAAAATCATAAGGATCAAAAAATTTATCTTTGTATAACTTATTAATTCTTGACTCATTTATATGACCAAATTGATAGTGCCAGAGGTATGTGGCATTCACATCTTCTCTCTTTCTTTCATTCATATTATCAACTTGAAGTATATTATCATTAAGTGATAAGAATAAAAGGCCATTATCAATATAAGTATTTTCATAAAATTTATTAGAAAGATAAATAGAATAACCATTGCTCTTGACTTTTATTTCAAAATCTTGTTCTAATAACAGAGGTATAGAAATAATATTTCTAATAATTTTAAGAATATAATAATAGGTCTTCAGTTCTAAAATTTTATCTGAAGACAACTTCAACATCTTGGTTCCCATGGCTTCGACTTGGATAGACTCTCCACTAGCACCGAACAGTATGAAGTCATCCTCATTCAGGCTCCTTATTTTCTGTAGACCCTGCAACAATTTGTAAGGGTTTGAGCCATAGGCAATATCTAATACCTAAGAATCTGAAGTTGAAGTACTTAATGATAAGTTTATTTGTATCATATATAAATCTTTAGCAATGTTTGCTTCCTTGTACTTCAAAGTTGTAAGGCAATCCTTGCAATTCCTCTTCCAGTGCCCGTCCTTACCGCAATGATAGCAAGTACCCTTGGCGGAGATCTTCTTCACCTTCTTCTTCAAGATGCTAGCCTTAGGGTTCATCTTTTTCTTAAAATCCTTCTTGCCTTTCTTCTTGGAGATCTCATCTATAAGAAGAACTGGAGCCTTTTCACCCTTGAAATGGCTCTCTATTATTTTAAGTATATTCAGCAGTTCAGGCAGGCTAGTATTCAGTTTGTTCATGTGGAAGTTAATGATAAATTAATAAAAAAAATCAGAGACTGACTGCAAGATCAAATCCTGACTGAGCTCACCATCGATGGTAAAATTCAATTGTCCGACATGAATAATCAGATCAATCATCTTAGGATATGAGTTTGTACGGATGTGCCTGTTGGGAATAGTATCCCAAAGCCAATCATCAGTCTGTTGATAGTTGTGCTCATTTTCTATATTTGTACATGAATTATGAATTAATAAAAAATTATTTTGACATTTTTTATTATAAAATATTTCATCTTCTAATGAACTCCTATGTAATGATGAAGTCCTTAGGACTATTTAGACTCGACAAAGGAGGATTTGTCGTTTAGTCCTTAAATCTGTTCACGATCAAATGATACGTTGTTACCAAGGATGACAACGTTTATCAAGCATAGGTCATTGTATGCCATATAGGTTGGTTGTCCTCTTAACCAATGAGTGTGGAGATACTAGTATGGCATACAGGTGAGATGTAAGGGTACATCTGCACTGAACGTGACCAACTCCGGAGCTATTTCTGCTGTCAAGATTTACTCCGATAGAATATGCGTATAAATATCCCTCCGACCTGAGACCACCATGGTAACTTGTAAGCAACTCACTGCACTTAGGCACTGAACTACCTGAATTTTTAATTCAGTGACGGAAGGCTGCTGGGTGTAGTTAAGTACTTGACTTGTCGGTGCGTGTGTCAAGATGGGATTGACCACTCTAGTTTAGGAGCTGTGTACTGTCGTGTTTCAATTTAGCAAAATCTTGGCCAGGGTAGTCCTTGTGAGGAGTCACAGGACTGTTTGAGTTGAGCATGATTTGGATGATCTGATCAGGGTTGATAGTTTAACCCTGAGTCATCCTAAACACAGCGGTCAAAAGAATGAATTATACAATAACCATATTCATGTAGGTTCTGAGTGTTGCGATTGCGACTCTTCGACCTATCCGAATGTCGGGTACCATTGTTAGATGGTCACTTCGATTAGTACAGAAATTGGTTCTTGTGCTACCGGCTTAGATTCGAACCTGCAGGGTCACACACATTAGAGGTTCCTATTTGATATGATGGTTGATGTAGAATCCTACATATTTGAGACTCAGTGATCGAGAATCAAGATTCTCTAATCATGAGTTCTACACATTATGGGTACCGGGGTCAAGAGTCCCACTGGTTGGGACTTTTCGATCAGGATTATATATCGATGAATTCTGATGCCTGATTGCCCATCAAATTTGGACTTAGTATTTATGAGAGATTTAATTAGTGATTTGATCATTAATTAACTCAATTTGATTGAGTAATTATTTTTGGATCAAGTCCAATTGAATTGGATTCAGTTGGGTTTGACTCGATTAGGTTAAGAGTTGACCTAATCGTCAAGATGGTTTGGTCCCTGATTTGATCAGGGGTTGGGCTTAATCAATTTCTGATTTGATTAGGATTTTATTGAGCCTAATTAAGTCTAATTTAGTTGGGTTTGATCAGGGGTTGGGCTTAATCAATTTCTGATTTGATTAGGATTTTATTGAGCCTAATTAAGTCTAATTTAGTCTAATTGGACCTAACTTATTTGGTTCAATTAGGTTGGTTTAAATAATTAAACCACCTTGACCCAATCTCCATGCGCCACCTCACTTCCATTGCACCCATTTGAATTCATGAGAAGGAACTTCTCATGCATTATTTTCTCATGCCAAGCCCTCTCCATGCCCCACTTTAATGTGCCATTTGAATGGATAAAGATGATTGGTTGGCCATTCAAATTCAAAATAAAGTTTGAATTTGAATGGGCAATCAATCTTTGCACCTTATCCCTTTTTTAATGCCCCATTTATTACATGAGAAAAGATTTCTCATGAAATCACTCCATGCACAATTTAAGCCATGCCTCATGCCTTTAGTGGATAAGGGATGAGTTGGTGTCCATTTGAATTCAAATTTGATTGGAATTCAAATGAGTAATTACTCATCTTTATCCTTTCTTTTGGATAAGACGTTTGACGTTGTTATAAAAGGAGGAGAAGAGTGGGGCGTGTAAGAAGAAGATTTTTGGAGAAAAAATTTAGGGTGTGAGGAAGTCTTGTACGTGAGAAGGAAGTCCATATCCTTCCAAGAGAAAAAGAAAGAAAAAAAAAAAGTGGGTGCAAGGTTTCTGGTGAGTTCCCTAGAGTTTTAGCCTGGGGTTCGGGAAGTGAGAAAGTAAGCTACGAGTGTCGTGAGCCCACAAAATCTCAGGAAGATCTTCAATATCCTCTCAAGCATGTCTGTTAATGATTTGGAGTATCCAAAGAATCGACAGACATCGATCGAAGGAGTTCGATCAGCATCGACCGTCAAAAAGGCTCTACAACGAGCTAGCACGCGTGAGGAGTCGATCAGATCGGGAGCTTCGTGTGGATGATCTGCAGAGGCCAGACATGCTGTGTGGTTGCATCGTGAAGATCAGACTCTCCCAATGATGATCAGATTACGGCGATCTACTACTCGCACAAAGGTATTGTGTTCTGAACATATTACAGTAAAGTGTTTACTGTTTGAATTTGAATTTTAAATTTAAATGAATACATGCTATATATCATATTTAGATTTTAGTGTAGGATAAATTCATGTTAATTAATTAGATTAATTAATATTTTTTTTCTATAAAATCATAATTTTGAAAAAGTTTTAAAATTATCATTTTATCCCTGCACTGAATTTTCACTTCAAATGGTATCAGAGCGGGTTCTTAGATATGATATATATATTTGCATGCATAGATTAAGTAGTAATCTCAAAGTTTAAATTTAAAATTTAAAATTTATTTGAAATTTAAAATTCAAAATTCAAAATTTGAAATTTAAAATTTAAAATTTGATTGAAATTTCAAATATAAAATTCAAAATTTAAAATTCAAAATTTAAAATTTAAAATTTGAAATTTAAAATTTTGAAATTTGAAATTTGAAATTTATTTGAAATTTAAAATTTAAATTTTGAAATTGGTATATTTAGATATACTTGATCCAAGTAGCAAGTAATTGAATTGGGTTGGTTGCCATAGCCGTCCGGTCATAGGAGAAAAGCAAGGTTTAAAGGCCCTTTCCTCCCATTCGATGGGGTATCCTATGGCGGTAGGGGTGCCACTGCAATTACATCCCATGCAGATGAAGCAGTGAAAGGAATTAATTGTAAAGGTTCAATTGTGAAATTTATCATGAATGTGTTAGATTAGATCTAAAGGAATATTCATGATTTATTTTGATTGAGTTATTTTTTGTTACGTAATTAGCAATAGGATTGTTATTTATGAAATGTACTGATCTATTTGTGAAATGAGTCAACATATTTGGTGAACAGAAAATAAAATCTTTCAAAATTTGAAAATTATTTTCAAAATGCCAAACCCTGACCCATCAGCCCAAATACTTAATTAAAAGAATTAAGTGTTGTCTAGTAGGTCTAGAATTGTGAATTAAGACCTAAGACAATTGCATAAATTTATGGGTCAATGGGTTAGATGGATTAGGTCCATAATTGGGTTAGACCTAAGGTTAGCTTAAAGAAATGGACTAAATTAGAGTAATTGGTCAAATCTAATCAAAAGTTGAATTAGATTAGGTCAAGAATACTCTAGACTCAACTCCAATAGTTGTAGTTGAATGGGTCCATATCTTTAACTAGACCAAGTGGACTTAATTCATGGCTACACGGTGGAACCCTATTTACTAAATTGATCAAATTAAAACTAATGAATCGGTTGGTGTCTAAGGTAAGTTTGGCAGTTTGACCAGTGGCTTTTAAGCAGGAGCTACTCACAGTGATTCGATCTCTGACGAGTTAATGGCTTATCCCCACCACTGATCTCACTTACCTGGCCAACCTGGTGAATTAGATTTTGATTAGATCACTTGGTAATTAGGGCTCACCCATGTCATTAGGTAAATCAGTGTGACTAATTTAGGTGCTCCTAATGCCAGCTTTAATTAAATCCTTTTTAATCTGACTTGGTGAAGTCAGTGGGAAGATTGAAATTGGCTGGATATTTTTTCTTCTCATCTATCCTTTAACAAAATCCTCAAAAATTATTAGGTCCCTAAAAATGATTAAGTTATATTGATAACTAAGTCATAGCCTCCCATTAAGTGAGTGATAATGAGTCCATTAGTTTAATAATCATTGGAGGCCCAAAGGCCTGGTGCTTATTGACTAATGAAATTATCATTCATAATATGATAATTTGGTTTGAGTCTTTTTAATGGTGGTCAGGTTGGCCGGCCAAAGTCGGGCCTGATCATTTATTGGTCTGATTCATCAAATCAAATCATGTTAATGGTTGGACCAAACCAGATCTTTTCAAAGGAGGCCAAAGCCTACTGATTAGGTTCTGGGACAAAATCAATTACTAGAAGTTATTTAGAGAAACAACTGGTTATGAACCTATCCATAGATGCACATGGGTTGACCAACCAAAGTTGGGCTCGTATGTAGTCTGTGTGGATTCTAGTACCCACTAAGGAATTAAAGTAATTCTTTGAATTGGAGGTTGAGGCTACCGGTTCGTAAAAATACTGGGAGAAACTTTAGACTAAAGTCTAAGTCTTTAGTATTTATAATTTATGTACTAATAGAGGTCTGGTTTTCTTTTATGCAGCTATGGCCACTACCCTGTCGCTCCAGTCATTATTAGATAATGACAAGCTCATGAGACCTAATTTTGATAGCTGATATCGAAAATTAAAAATCATCCTTGAGCATTAGTGGATCCTTTATGTAGTAACGGATCCAGCACCTGAGGAGCCAGCCCCGAACGTTAGAGGGACGGTCCGAGACACTTATCAGAAGTGGCTCAACGACCGCACCACCGTTCGGTACATTATGCTGGCGGCAGTGAATGATGAGTTCAGCCACAAGTTCGAGAATGCCCTACCACAGGAGATGCTTCAAATGTTGAATGACTCCTTTGGCACGCTTGACAACGTTGAAAGGCACAAAACTAGTTGTGCCATTTTCAATGCTCAGATGAGGGATGAAACCTCAGTCACTGATCATGTACTGTACATGATCGAAATGATTGAGTGCCTAAGTAAACTGGGCTTTCCCCTGCACGAGCAGCTCGATAAGGATGCGATCCTTAATTCATTGCCCAAGTCCTTCCTCCCTTTCCTTACTCATTTTTGGATGACAAAGCCTGCAGTGAACTACCATGGCTTGTTGGAGTTGGTGCAGAACTTTGAGAAGGATCACCAACTCCATTAGGAGTCGGTGAATGTTGTGGGAGGGTCTTCTTCTAGTCGTCGACCCTTTGAAAAAGGGAAGAAGAAGAACAAGAAGAAGAAGAATTAGAAGGTGCAGGTGCATGCTGGGACATCTGCACAGGGTCAGACCAAGAAGTGCAAGCCCAACCAGAGCCAGGCGGAGTGCTTCTTTTGCAGGAAGCAGGGGCACTGGAAGAGAAACTGTCCTTTATACATTGCCTTCCTAGACCGGAATAGGCCAAACAAGAAGTAAGGTACTTATATGATAACACCTTGCAACTTTTCCATTTGTGATACTACTGCCTGGGTATTGGATACCGGAAGCCCTTATCATATTTGCAATTCGATACAGGGTCTGCAGGTCAGTAGGAGATTTGATGAAGGTGAGAGATTCCTGAATGTTAGCGATGAAAGCAAAGTTTTAGTTCTAGCATTAAGAATCATGAACCTTGTAATCAATTCTCAAAATGTAATTCTGAGTGAATGTCACTATTGTCCAAGCTTTTTATTAAATATTATTTCTGTAGGCCTTTTGGCCATGAACGGTTATTAATTTTTAATAAAAGAAAATGTTTGCAATATCATTTTGAATGGTGTTACAATGTTTGTTGGACAACTTAATAATGGAATTTACTTTCTATCACAACCTGTTAATGTGGTTCAAACCTCCGGTAAATGCCCTAGAATAGATAATATGTCAGAAGTCTACCTTGGGCATTGTAGGCTTGGTCATATCAATAAAAATAGGATAAACAGATTGGCTCAAGAAGGAATTCTTGAAGTAGGTGATTGTGAATCACTTCCAACCTGTAAGTCCTGTCTTCTTGGTAAAATGACCAAGTCACCTTTTACTGGAAAAGGTGAGCGAGCCAGTGAACTCTTGGATCTGGTACATTCTGATGTATATGGATTCATGAGCTCAAGTGCAAGAGGTAGATATTTATACTTCATAACCTTCACAGACGACCTATCGAGGTATGGGTATGTCTATTTAATGAAGCATAAGTCGGAGTCGTTTGAAATATTCAAACTATTTCGAAATGAGGTAGAAAAATAAATTGAGAAGTGTATTAAAACTCTTCGATCTGATCGAGGAGGTGAATATCTTTTCAATGAGTTTCTGACATATCTTGGGGAGAATAGGATTCTCTCTCAGTGGACACCTCCTGGAACACCACAGCATAATGGTGTGTCTGAAAGGAGAAATCGGACCTTGTTGGACATGGTTCGATCCATGATGGGGTTTGCTGGTCTGTCGATCTTTCTTTAGGGATATGTGCTCGAATCGGCTTGTTACCTTCCAAATAGGGTTTCGAGTAAGTCTGTAACCAAAACGCCATATGAGATATAGATAGGACATAAGCCAGTACACTCGCATCTTAGGGTTTGGGGGTGTCCGGCTTATGTTAAACATTTAATTACAGACAAGTTTGGACCTAGGTCTGACAAGTGTAATTTTATAGGGTACCCAAAAGAGACCAAAGGGTATTACTTCTACCTTGCTGATGAGCAAAAAGTATTTGTCAGCCTTAAGGCAATCTTTTTGAAAAAGGAGTTCCTTGGTGAAGGGACTGTTGCCTCTAAGGTCGAACTTGATGAAGTTCGACAGGTGGAAAAACCGACACAAGTTGCTGAACCTAAATCGGATTTGGTTAGATCAGATCCGGAGCCCATTGTTCAAGCACTCTTAAGGCGATCTGGTAGAGTACCACATCAACCGGACAGATACTATGGTTTCTTGGTCTGGGACGGCAATCCTATCGAACTTAATGAAAACGATGAGGATCCAATCACCTACATGGATGCAATGCAGAGACCCGACTCTGAGAAATGGCTGGAAGCCATGAAATTTGAAATGGAGTCCATGAAGGTTAACGATGTGTGAACATTGGTTGACCCACTCGAAGGAGTAAAACCCATAGGGTGTAAATGGGTCTTCAAGAGGAAGAGAGGTGCAGATGGAAAGGTGGAAACCTATAAAGTCCATCTGGTTGTCAAGAGATATCGTCAACGTTATGGTATAGACTATGACGAGACATTTTCTCCTGTGGCAATGCTCAAATCCATTCGGATTATGCTTGCGATAGCTGCCCATCTGGATTATGAAATCTGGCAGATGGATGTGAAGACAGCTTTCCTAAACAGAGAGCTGGATGAAGAGGTGTATATGATACAACCTAAAGGATTCACATCCACAGATGAGTCTAAGGTGTGCAGGCTATAGAGGTCTATTTATGGACTTAAGCAGGCATCACGGAGTTGGAACATACGTTTTGATAAGATGATCAAGACGTATGGCTTCGTTAAGAATGAAGAAGAGCCCTGCATTTATAAGTGGGCTAATGGTCCAGTAATAGTATTTCTTGTATTGTATGTGGATGACATTCTCTTAATCGGGAATGATATCCCAACATTACAGGGAATAAAGATTTGGCTGTCGTCATAGTTCTCCATGAAGGATCTGGGAGAAGCTTCCTACATCCTAGAGATGAGGATCTATAGGGATAGAACTAAAAGGTTGTTTGGTTTATCTCAGTCCACGTATATTGATACTATACTGAAGAGATTTAGCATGGAGAATTCCAAGAAAGGCTATCTTCCGATAGGATATGGAATTTCTCTCTCGAAGAGGGATTGTCTGATAACACCTCAAGAGAGAGAGCGTATGGATAGGATTCCATATACTTCGACAGTGGGATCTATCATGTACGCCATGACATGTACACGACCAGATGTGGCATGCTCACTAGGGGTAGTGAGTAGATATCAATCTGATCTAGGGGAGAATCACTGGAAGGTTGTTAAAACCATCTTGAAGTATTTAAGAAATACTAAGGACCAGTGGCTTATTTATGATGAATCAGACTTGAGACTTATAGGGTTTACAGATTCTAGTTTTCAGTCTGATCACGATGACAGCAAAAGTGTGTCGGGATTTATTTTTACCCTTAATGGTGGGGCTATCTACTGGAAAAGTTCCAAGCAGTACACAGTGGCTGATTCAGTTTGCGAGGTGGAGTATGTTGCTGCATCAGATGCTGTCAAAGAAGCGGTGTGGCTAAGGAAATTCATCACCGAGCTCAGAGTAGCACCCTACCTTGTCGGTCTAGTTCTGCTCTACTGTGACAGCTCTGGAGCCATTGCTCAGGCAAAAGAACCAAAGGCACACCAGCGGACGAAGTATATTCTGCATCGCTACCATCTCATCTGAGAAATTATGGATCGAGATGACGTCGATCTTTAGAAGATCGACGGGAAGGAGAACCTGACTGACCCATTCACTAAAGCCATTGCGGTGAAGGAATTCGACAACTACAAGTCGAAGATGGGTATTAGATACTGCACCGATTGGCTTTAGGCCAAGCAGGAGATTGTTGGGAATAGTGTCCCAAAGCCAATCATCAGCCTGTTGACGGTTGTGCTCATTTTTTATATTTGTACATGAATTATGAATTAATAAAAAATTATTTTGGTATTTTTCATCACAAAATGTTTCATCTTCTAATGAACTCCTATGTTGTGATGAAGTCCTTAGGACTATTTAGACTCGACAAAGGAGGATTTGTCGTTTAGTCTTTAAATCTGTTCGAGACCAAATGATACATTGTTACCAAGGACGACAATGTTTATCAAGCATAGGTCGTTGTGTGCCATATAGGTTGGTTGTCCGCTTAACCAATGAGTGTGGAGACACTGGTATGGCATACAGGTGAGATGTAAGGGTACATCTGCACTGAACGTGACCAACTCCAGAGCTATTTCTACTGTCAAGATTTGCTCCGATGGAATATGGGTATAAATATCCCTCTGACCTGAGATCGTCACAGTGACTTGCAAGTAACTCACTATACTTAGGCACTGGACTACCTGAATTTTTAATTCAGTGATGGAAGACTGTTGGGTGTAGTCAAGTACATGACTTGTCGGTGCGTGTGTCAAGATGGGATTGAGCACTCCAATTTAGGAGCTGTGTACTGTAGTATTTTAATTTAGCAAAACCTTGGCCAGGGTAGTCCTTGTGAGGAGTCACAGGACTGTTTGAGTTGAGCACGATTCGGATGATCTGATTAGGGTTGACAGTTTAACCCTGAGTCATCCTAAACACAAGGGTCAAAAGGATGAATTATATAGTAACCATATTCATGTAGGTTCTGAGTGTTGTGATTGCGACTCTTCGACCTATCTGAATATCGGGTACCATTGCTAGATGGTCACTTCGATTAGTACAGGAATTGGTTCCTATGCTACCGGCTTAGATTCGAACCTGCGGGGTCACATACATTAGAAGTTCCTATCTGATCTGATGGCTGATGTAGAATTCTACATGTTTGGGACTCAGTGATCGAGAATCAGGATTCTCTGATCATGAGTTCCACACATTATGGGTATCGGGGTCAAGAGTCCCACTGGTTGGGACTTTTCGATCAGGGTTACATATCGATGAATTCTGATGCCTGATTGCCTATCAAATTTGGACTCAGTATTTATGAGAAATTTAATTAATAATTTGATTACTAATTAACTCAATTTGATTGAGTAATTATTTTTGGATCAAGTCCAATTGAATTGGATTCAATTGGGTTTGACCGATTAGGTTAAGAGTTGACCTAATCGTCGAGATGGTTTGGTCCCTGATTTGATCAGAGGTTGGACTTAATCAATTCTTGATTTGATCAAGATTTTATTGAGCTTAATTATGCCTAATTTAGTTGGGTTTAAATTAGTCTAATTGGACCTAACTTATTTGGTTGAATTAGGTTGGTTTAAATAATTAAACCACCTTGACCCAATCTCCATGCGCCACCTCACTTCCATTGCACCCATTTGAATTCATGAGAAGGAACTTCTCATGAATTATTTTCTCATGCCAAACCCTCTCCACGCCCCACTTTAATGTGCCATTTAAATGGATAAGGATGATTGGTTGGCCATTCAAATTCAAAATAAAGTTTGAATTTGAATGGGCAATCAATCTTTGCACCTTATCCCTTTTTTAACGCCCCATTTATTACAAGAGATAAGGTTTCTCATGAAATCACTCCATGCATAATTTAAGCCACACCTCATGTCTTTAGTGGATAAGGGATGAGTTGGTGTCCATTTGAATTCAAATTTGATTTGAATTCAAATGAGTAATTACTCATCTTTATCCTTTCTTTTGGATAAGACGTTTGACGTTGTTATAAAAGGAGGAGAAGAGTGGGGCATGTAAGAAGAAGATTTTTGGAGAAAAATTCTGGGGCATGAGGAAGTCTTGTGCATGAGAAAAATGTCCATATCCTTCCAAGAGAAAAAGAAAGAAAAAAAAGAAAAGTGGGTGCAAGGTTTCTGGTGAGTTCCCTAGAGTTTTAGCCTAGGGTTCGGAAATGAGAAAGTGAGCTACGAGTGTCGTGAGCCCACAAAATCTCAGGGAGATCTTTAACATCCTCTCAAGCATATCTGTTGATGATCCGAAGCATCTGAAGAATCGACAGACATCGATCGAAGGAGTTCGACTAGCATCGACCGTTAAAAAAGCTCTACAACGAGCTAGCACTCGTGAGGAGTCGATCAGACCGGAAGCTTCATGTGGATGATCCGTAGTGGTCAGACATACTGTGTGGCTGCGTTACGATGATCAGACTCTTCCAACGATGATTAGATTGCGGTGATCTACTACCGACACAAAGATATTGTGTTCTAAACACATTACAGTAAAGTGTTTACTGTTCGAATTTGAATTTCAAATTTAAATGAATGCATGCTATATATCATATTTAGATCCTAGTGGAGGATAAATTCTTATTAATTAATTAGATTAATTAATATTTTTTTACTATAAAATCATAATTTTGAAAAAGTTTTAAAATTATCATTTTACCCCTACACTGAATTTTCGCTTCAGTGCCTTCACTCATCTTGTCACAGAACAACTGCTTAGATATCTCATATCTAGCAGTTTGACTTTGTTCTCCATATAACTCCTTTAAATTAAAGAGTATGGAAGGAATATCCATGCCTTCATGCTGCCTCTGAAGCTCATTGTTCTTAGAGGTAAGCATGGTACATTTTATATGTGGCCCTTTCCTCCTTGGATGCATCTTTTTCGATCATATCAGGTGCAAGGGTATCCAGTATATAGGAGACATTCTGCTATGTGAGAACTATTCTCAAATTTTTTAAGCAATCAACATAATTTGGTTCGGTCAATTTGTTTGTAGCTAGTATACCACATAATGATAGTGAAGATGCCATTATATAGTTAATCTACAATAACAAGAATAGTGTATAAGCGGAAACTCATGATGATAGGAACAACTGGACTAGATCTTTTATCTAATTATTACTCCCACTATTTTATCGAATATCATAGCCCTCTAATATGATAAATGAGAAACTTCTTATTAATTTTCTAAGTGAGATTGAGATCCCTATTCCTCACAAACACCTTGTAGATAGCACAACAAGCATTCATGAATTCAAGGGTAGGTAACTCTTTACCAATAAGACTTCATACAATTCTTAATATTTTTCTTGCCTCTAGATTACTCATAGTCTTGTGAATAGCACAACAAACTATAGTGTTCTAATTAAGTTAACTTTTCATCCTATATGATCATACTCAAATAATACTGCCCTTGTGGATAGCACAACAAGGCAATGCTATTCAAATATACCATAAGCATCAGTATGTACTTAGTCAACATCATATCAATTTCTATAGTAAACCTTGTAGATAGCACAACAAGCTCACTAAGATCTTGATATACTCTATTGACTAAGCATGAAGGAAGATCTTTGTAGTGTCTACGTCACTAATCAATCTAAGTTCGAAACTCAATTAGATCAAATTGGTCGATAAGTAGATGGGAGGCTCCCCGTAACTTTTCTTAGACACCAACATAGTTGGCTAGGCCAGCATATGAACCTAATTAGAGAATCACCTTTAACCTTACCTAGACACCAATTGATTAAATGAATTCGACATTCGATTTGCAAGTAAATCCTGACACTACAACTTAATTTAATTTTTATAGAAGATCTTAGACTAATCTCAGAACATCCTAACATCTACATAATATGTAATATACAAATAACAATTCATGCTATACAACATACTTTTTAAGTTATAATATCATTCATATTATCATACCAAAAATGATTGATAAAATTACAAAGGGTGTACAAATAATTTTGACTTAACATATAACAAATTCAGTCAACTTAGTAAACCCTAATCGAATTAGGCACATATAGATAATACACCCTTAATCAAAATGATTTAAGCATCAAACTACCATGAACCATAAAATTTTAGATTATAGCAAATTCTAAATTTAATAACCAAGATTTAAATTCATACTTCAAAAAAAGTTTAAAATATTTTTTGATTTTAAGACCGATGCTAGAAATCGATACAGCATATTAGCATTATATGAATCAATCAAATCTATACTACAACTTTAGCACTTGTTTGATTGAATCTAACAAGGGTGGCTCTAATACCACTATTGAGTTTCGATCATACAATAAAATATAAATTTTTAAAAAATTTTAACATGTATATCAAAAGCTTTAACAATTAAAATTAGTCGATCGAAACTCAAACCCTAGAATCACCTTGTAGGTATCGAACAAACCAAAACCAAGCATGCAAAGAGTTAAAAACTTATACTTTCTAAAATGATGATCTCTATGAGACTCCAAAGTAGAAGTCCTCCAATGGTGATCCATATGAAAGATGATCAAGGTCCTTTCCAACCGGTGCAGTGCCGCAGCCTTTTCTTCACGTGTACTGTCGGCTTTCTTCTCGAAGAACAGTCACACCAACATCCATTTTCCTTCGATTCCTCCACTAGGACCATGCCTAGAGAGTTCTCTATAGAAATCTCACAACCTAGGATTTGATTTTGTACTCCAACATATGCAAAAATCAAATCCTAGGACAAGCACACCATACTTGCCTTTTTTCTCACCTCTCTTTTTTCTATTTTTTCCACTCAATTTTCTTATTTTTTTGCTCTAATTTTTTTTTGACTTATCACATGCCTAAGAATTAATTTTTCAATATTTTAACCCATGTGGGACATCCCATATAAATATGCGATGAAGGAACGACAGAGAGTCCCAAGGGGTGCCAACTCTTGGCACTCCACCTTCCTACGTGGAGAATTAAATCTTTGATAAATTAATTAATGTAGAAGAGTCTTCATATAGAAGGACTTCTTTTCTGCAACCCATAATTTTTTTGGATTAATTTAGCATATGACAATTAAGGAATGAGTGGATAAATAGGAGGTGGTTAGGTGCCTTAATGCATAATGACTCTTCCTTCTCATAGGCACCAATAAATATGGGGTGGCAATAAATAAATGGCATGGATCTGATGATGTGGAGGATTCCTTTTTCATCTGAAATACTTTCAAGATAAGAAAATAAATCAAATAAATTAGACCTAATCTAATTAGATCAAAGGCACTAGGTTAAGATTAGCTCAAATTCATTTGAACTAATCTAATTGAGAATTTTGGTTAATACAATATGCTAGAATATCAAATTAACCTCTAAGATTTATATTAAATCTTAATTAAATTTGATCAAGATCAATCCTAAAGTGTGTGACCCATTGGGTTCTAAATCTAGCCAGCAGTGGACTCAGGCTCTTGACCTAATCCTAATCTGATTAGATTAGATCAACCTAATTGCATCAATTAACTAGGCCTCTATCTAATTAATTCTTGAATTAAATTTTTTTAATTTTTGTGAGTCCACAAGTTAAGATTGATGTCTCACAACATGTCATGATTATCCGAAATAGATAGAATGTGATAAAAATATCAAAAATACCTTTCAGTGATAAGTTATTGTGCAATTCAATCCTTCCATCATACAACACCCCAGTGAGCTATGGGTATGGAATCATGTTAAGCCCAATTGCTTATCTAAATATATCTCAATCAGAAGGTGATGATTCAGTTGATGATACATTAGAAACTTCTTTCTAATTATCATCCTACTTTAGCCAAAGATTGTTAGATGTATATCCTAGAAGCCTATATGGCTGACACATTATAATAAAGTTAGGATATAATTTTATACTTAATATATTGATTTGATCAATAAAAAGATAAGTTTAATTTTCATTCAAGTGTGATGTATCTTTGAATCATCCATAAAATTAATATTTTGATATATATTCTCAAAGTGTTGAGAATTAGAGACATGTATATATTTCTTAAATGCTCTTGATCATAGTATCATCATAAGGATGGTGATCGATCCAGATAGATCGATGCACAGATCACTTCTTTCGAAGTAAATGAGTCTTTGATCTACAGTATAGAGACACTGAGTGACAAGTGTGGATAGTTGTTAGAGAACAACTAGTACTGAGCATGACCATACGAGAGATCACTTGGATTTCTACTTGATCATCAGTGATTGTCTCGATGCTATAGTTATGTAAATGATCTTTTGACCAACGATGGTATGACTGCTCATAATGAAGCTGTTGGAGTTTGACTGACACATAAACATAATCTCAATGAGTCCTTGTAGTGGATATTAATGATAGTTGATCCATTGTAGGAGTAGGGTGCATCAAGATGGAATCTATCAACCTTGATAGAGAGGAGTAGTCCTATAAGATTTGAGAGGCTAAGTCTGAAAGTTTGTGGCCATATCAGTATGATTGATGGAAAATAGTTTTCATAAGAATCACAATTAGATTTGAGCTGATCAAATCTATCATATGACTGATGATGAGGTTTGATGATTTATCCATGATTTTCCATCTAATCGAAACTCACGATAGAGAGACTAAATCATATGTGAACTACACCTTGAGATTCTTTTTTGGTTCTACTGGATTGCCACTACATACTGCTAAGTGTCACTGGTAGATTGTGAGAGCTCACTAGGGTTGCTCAGGATCGACAATCTTTGATGAGTTAGAGTAGAATTGTTTTGGCCCATTAAAAGAGTTTCAATGATACTATGATAGAGATCATTATATATCTTACTACCAGATAGAATTGAATCTATGAGGTCATAGAACAAAGGGATTAGATCTAGAATAAGCAATTAGGCTTATGAAGTCTCAATTAGGTTTAGAGAAATCCTGTTGGGTTCAGGATAATCTTGCTAACACATGGTTAGATCCAATTTTTTCTTTACATTTGAATTTTTTATTTGATAAGATTAATTTAAATTTAATTATCTACTAATAATCCAAATAAATTAGATTCATTGGGCTCCAATTATTGTGTGCTTAGGGTTTTGGATTAAATAAATTAAGGATTCAAGCCTTTAATTAATTTTCTTGATAGTTTTGATTGGGCACCACTTGATTTGATCAAGTTGGATGTGCCCACCCATTAGAGGGCATGTAAGACCAGCATGGGGCATCCCATGGGTGCCATGTGGCATTTGTATTTTTGGGTGCAAAGGCTCCAATAGATGGTGCCTAAAGGATCTCCTAAAGGGAGTCAAATAACTAAAGAAATAAAGATTCCTAATGCAAGTAGGACTTGTATTAAGTGGTTGTTTGATTTTGAATAGGATTCAAACCTTATGCCTATTTAAAGAGACTTTCCCTAAGGCTCCTAAGGACTGAATTCTAGCAGCCCCATGCCTCCTTAAAGGTCTCCATGCCCCCTCTCTATTCTCCTCTCTCTTTTCCCTTGAAGATCCAATGCCTAAGGTTGGGCATCCTCCATCTTCCCCACCCAAAGGAGCTTGGACGTCCCCCTTTGCTTGCTGGTTTTTAGTTCCTGATTGCTTCATAATTAAGGAAAGAAAAGTAAGAGAAGAAGAGAAGAAGAAGATCAAGGAATGGATCAAAGAGTTGATTGCGATCCAGGCTTCGTTCAAATTCACAGACTGATTTTTCTTAGAGAAGAAAAATCAATACCAAAGAGGACTATTCCAGATTGATCCTGAGTGGATACCCATAGAGACTGGATACTTGCATGGCTAAAGAAGTACCTACTCTCTTCTAGATCCAGATTTGAAGAAAAAAATTATGAAACAGGTATATGATTTGATCACATTCAATTTCAGCATAAAATTTAGCATGTGTTCAATTTCAGCATATGAAGTAGATTCTAGTGCTCTATATTTTATGCATGCATGATGTAGATTAAAAAATATTTTAATCTTTTATTTTATTATATTATTTAGAAAAAAAAATTTTGAAACATACATGCATGTCCTAACATGAAAAATTCAATAGTGGTATCAGAGCCACGAGTTTCATATACATGAAATTGACATATATACATATTTTAAAAAAAGTTTTAAAATCTGATTTTTTCTTAATACATGAGATGTATAGATAATTATTTTGAATCTAAAATTTATTTTAGATTTAATTTTAGAACATATAGTTGATATGTAAAGCATGCATAGATCTGAATTTTATTCTAAAATAATTTTTAATTCATATTTATGTGATATGTAGATGTATGCATAAATTTAAAATTTAATTTGACCTGATTGATGATTTATATATGAGATATATGATTATATATTTAGGTTAATAAATTATTTTTGATATGATTCATAATTTGTATATGAGATATATGATATCATGTTGTGATCTAAATTTTTATTTATATCTGAATTTTACATACATATATGAGATATATGCTTGTATGTTAAATCTGAAAATGAGTTTCATGATTTAAAATTTACCTTTCATGCAAAAAATTTAGATCTAAAATTTAATTTTAGAATTTGAAATTTATGTTTGTGCATAAGAGTTTTGGTTATGAAAAAATCAAAAATTAGGTTATGTAACTAGATTGCATCTAAAATTTTTAATTTGAATATAATGAGTTTAATTTGATTAAGTAATTGATCAAACTGAGTCAAATATTGATTAGAATTAGATCGATTAAGTTATATGATTATTTAATTATTGTTAGTCAAATTGATTGAATCCCATATGTAGAATCGATTAACCTAAGGATCTAATTCGGCTCGATGGTTTGAGCCTGATTCACTTGAGCTAATCTATTTGGACCAATTGACTTATTGATGTCTAAGATAAGTAATTGAGAGGTGGTTATTTAATTAGTTTCGTTTGTTGATCTAGTCAATTTATTGATATCTAAGAAAAGCAATGGAGGGACTTCCATCGATCTCCACTTACCTGGCCAATTTAGAAGGTTGAGTTTTGAATGTGGTTGCTTGGCGGTTTGATTTAGCCCAAGCCAATTAGATCAGTCATATGATGATTGATTAGATGAGAACTAAACCTAAATCTTTCCACAAATATTAAGTCCATAGGTCTTCCACCATTGTAGATGTGCGGGTATGCTACTAGTATTGATTGTTCTCGACTGATCACAGTAGTTTGGTTACATTGAAAACATGCAACCACTCTATTAGTAAAGAGTTGCTCCAAGATAAGGATGGGGTTGGGCCCAATAATTGTTAGGTGAGGGACCCAATGACGGCCTTGCACCTGCTTGTGAACACTGGGTCGGGCTTAACTAAGAAGTGTGGTCAATAACTGTAAGGTGAGTCCACATGACTTAGAGACCAAATAGCTGCAACATGCTTAAAGAAGCATCTGAGTAAAGAGTTGCCCACGCATCAGGTGCATGTTAATAATAACTATTAGATGAGGTACATGGCATCGGTGGGACCGCAGCACCTACTAGAAATCCATTTATCATGTTAGAGTTTTTGTTTTCCATCCTAGGAATGGAGGGATCCAAAAAATTAGTGGAAGTTATTGTTTGTATCTTAAAATCTCTAAATGTAAATATAATTTTAAAGTACAAAAGTCTAACTTGAATATAAAGGAACCAGATCTAGGGTTTCAGGGTTAGATCTTGAAATTTTTTAAAGATCAAGCAGCGGAAGACTAAAATAAATCAAAATTTATCTTGTAAAATTAGAGAATCCCTAGATATAAGATCCTATTACATGATTATTACATGATATTAAATCAAAAATTAAAATATAAAGAGCAAGAACTACATGTTGATCATATCAACATATTTCTATACTACATCTAATGTATGTAAAATATAATAGATCAGATCTATTACCTTGCAAGTTAGACATTCTAACTTTGTTGATCTGGACTTGAGGATGATGTTATGAGCCACACATGCGTCCGGCCTCTAGGAGTCATTCACATGAGCTCATGAATCATGATCAGAAGTCCTGGTCCAGAAAATCAGCACAGTATGCTAGTACTGCGCTGATCCTTCTTCGATGATCGATCAGATGCCTCCTTCTTCTTGATTTGGACTCTTCCAAAGATGAGAAATAGGAGGAGTTTTAAATGAGACACTCTCAGAAAACTTACAGATGGAGGAAGGGAAGAGATGAACCCAGCAACTCTAGAAGATGACCCTCTTCTTCTTCTCTTTGCTCTAACCCAGACACCTAGTTTTGTGTCTATTAGATCTCTACGCCCCAAGACTCTTTCTCTTTGATTTTTGGATGCCCAAAAGGTCTCTCAATGGTATACAATCCATAAAAAGTTTATAAAGAAATTTATTTTAAATAGAGAGATATGAAGAGTCGTTGTCTAGGTCAAATACCTAGTCAAGGATTATCCAAACAAGGCAAGACAAGGGGCGCCCAACTCTTGGGCGTTCCCTCCTTTTTCTACCATGGACCATCAGCAAAGGGCATATATTATGTGCCATAAAATTTACAAAAATATTAAAAAAAAATTGGATAAAATCAGTGCCATAAGGAAAGAGTTTTGGTTTTCTAAAACTCTATCTCATAGAATTTAAAATCCAAACTAATTCCTACTTTGACTTGATCCACAACCACATTTCATGTAAGAGAGAAAGAGAGGAAAGTTTTGGACATGCTGAAGACTTGGGAGAGAGGGTTTTGTTGCACAAAATAAGAGAGAGTGGGTGTGGGATAAGAGAGAGTGGGCATGGGGGGCTAAGGTGGAGAAAGGTGGAATCCTAGTCTCACTTGGATTCAATCTATGACTTGTTCAAATTTAGTTTCTCAAACCAAATCAAACCAAAACCAAATAAACTTAATTAAAATAGGTCTTAATCTAATTAAGAGATTAATTTAATCAAATTAAATTAGATTTAAATCTGATTTAATTTTTTAATCAAATTAAAAATTAGGTTGACCTAAGTCCTATTTGAACTAGGACTAGTTTTTCCTTGCACTTGGCTTATCCAATAAATCAATTGGACTTGATCCAATCAAACTCAAATCAAATTTAATTAAATAATATTTAATTAAACTTAATCTCAACCTTTTGACTTAATCAAATTAAGTCAAGTAGCAATCGAATTACTAATCGATCCTCCAGAAATACTTGTACTAGGTTAAATGTCAATCGTATTGATCATTTAACCCTAGAACGATTCTTAATCATTGATCAACCATCCGATCGGATCATAAACTTTGATGTGTGTGACCTCATAGGTTTGAACCTAAGTTGATAGCATAGGAACAAATTCTTATACCAATCGAAGTGAGCAATGGTACCCGACGGTCGGATAGGTTGAATGTGTAGAACAACATCCTTAGACCCCATGCAAATATAGTTTCCATATAATTCATCTCCTTGACCAAAATATTCATTGGATACCTCAGAGTTCAACTGTTAACTCTGATTAGGTTGTCCACATTGTATTTCAAAATATCAAATCCATCTGATGGATTACCCTGGCCAAGATTTTGCTAAATTGAAATACAGCAACTCATTCTTCTCCAACTCTTGGAGTGGTTAATCCCATCTTGATCACACTCCGACTTCGCAAGTACTTGACTGTGCCCAGAAGCCTTCCGTCACTAAATTAAAAATTCAGTTAGTCCAGTACCAAAGCACAATGAGTTACTTGTAAGTCACTAAGGCGATCTCAGGTCTAAAAGATACTTATACCTATATCCCATCAGAGATATTCTCGACAGCAGAATGCTCTGGAGTTGGTCATGTTCAATGATAATGTACCCTTACATCTCACCTGTATGCCATACCAGTGTCTCCACACTCTTTGGTTAAGAGGACAACCAACCCATATGGTCTACAGTGATCTATGCTCAATAGAAGCTGTCATCCTTATTAACAGCCCATCATTTGGTCATGAACAGTTTTAAGGACTAATCAATAAATCCTCTCTTTATCGAACCTAAATAGTCCTAAGAACTTCATCACAACAACAGAGTTCATTAGAAGTTGAAAACTTATGATAAAAATACCAAAAATATATTTTATTTATTAATAAATTAATTATAATACAAGGTTGCTCAACCGTCAACAGGTTGACGATTGACTTTTGGGACATATTTTTCAACAACTCCCACTTGTCCTAAAGCCACTCGGTACAGTACCTAATACCCATCTTCGACTTGTGATTGTCGAACTCCTTTATCATCAGAGCTTTAGTGAAGGGGTCGGTCAGGTTCTCTTTTCTATCGATCTTCTGAAGGTCGACGTCACCTCGATCCATGATCTCCCGGACCAAGTGGAAGAGGCATAAAATATGCTTCGTCCGCTGGTGTGCTTTGGGTTTTTTCACCTGAGCTATGGCACCAGTGCTGTCGCAGTAGAGCAGGATCGGACCATCGAGGAAGGGTGCTACTCCGAGCTCAGTGATGAATTTTCTCAGCCACACAGCTTCCTTCATGGCATCCGATGCTGCGATGTACTCTGCCTCACAAACAGAGTCTGCCATAGTATGCTGCTTGAAACTCTTCCAGCAAATGGCTCCATCATTCAGAGTAAAGATATAACCCGACATGCTTCTGCTGTCATCATGGTCAGATTGAAAGCTAGAGTCTATGAACCCCATAAGTTTCAGATCTGACTCGCCATAAAGCAACCATTGGTCCTTAGTATTTCTCAAATACTTAAGGATGACTTTAACCACTTTCTAGTGGTTTTCTCCAGGATCAGATTGGTATCTACTCACTACTCCTAGTGAGTATGCCACATCTGGTCTTGTACATATCATGGCATACATGATAGATCCCACGGTCGAAGCATATGGGACTCTACTCATACGCTCTCTCCCTTCAGGAGTTATCGGACAATCCTTCTTAGAGAGAGAAATTTCATGGCCTGTCGATAGATAGCCCTTCTTGAAATTTTTTATGCTAAACCTCTTCAGCACAGTGTCTATGTACGTGGACTGGGATAACCCAAGCATCCTTTTAGATCTATCCCTATAGATCTTCATCCCTAGGATGTAGGATGCTTCACCCAAGTCCTTCATGGAGAACTGCGATGACAACTAAACTTTTATTCCCTGTAGTGTGGGGATGTCATTCTCAATTAAGAGAATATTATCTACATACAAGACAAGGAATACCACAACTGGACCATTTATCCATTTATAGATGCAGGGCTCTTCTCCATTCTTAATGAAGCCATACGTTTCGATCACCTTATCAAAATGTATGTTCCAACTCTGAGAAGCTTGCTTCAATCTATAAATGGATCTCTGAAGCTTGCACACCTTGGACTCATTGTGGATGTAAACCCCTCAGATTGTATCATATACACTTCTTCGGTCAGCTCTCCACTTAGGAAAGCTGTCTTTACATCCATCTGTCAGATCTCATAATCCAGATGGACAGCTATTGCAAGCATTATCTAAATGGATTTGAGCATTGCCATAGGAGAAAATATCTCGTCATAGTCAATACCATAATGTTGACGATATCCCTTGACAACCGGACAGACTTTATAGGTCTCCACCTTTCCGTCGCACCCCTCTTCCTTTTGAAGACCCATTTACACCCAATAGGTTTAACCCCTTCAGGTGGGTCAACCAATGTCCATACATCGTTCACCTTTGATAAGTGATATATTTTTACATTTATTGAAGGTATTTTTGATAATTTATGGTGCTAATATTTTCTTAAAAACCCTAATTTCAAGAATTTATTGAATTTTCTAAAAAAATAAGTGATTTTGAAAAAAAATATGAAATTAGATATATTTATAATAAAATAGATGTTAATTAAATTGAGCAATTTAAGCACCAAAATGAAGAAAAAATTTTAAAAAATTTAATGCATATTTTTTTCAATTTTTTAGATGAAAATCGAAGCAAAAACAAAGCTAAAATATCCTAAAAAATAAAGAAAATAGCCTCCGATGCACGGTGGACCGGTTGATCGGTCCATAGAGCCAGGGTGCGGTTCACAGGAATAGTTACGCGGTCCCCAGGCGTGGCTCACAGTGAGAGAAAGATTTGGGTGCAATCCAACGGCTGAGATTCAATCAGACCCAGATCCAACGGTTCAAACTCATTGCCGACTTTGAATAGGACTCTTTTGCGCGATCCGACGACCCAGAAGCAATCCATCATGCGACCAACAGCGTTATCATTCCCAACTTTGAATAGGATTCTTTTGCATGATCCGACGGCCAAAACTTAATCAGAACCCAGATCCAACGGCTGACATTTGATCCGACCCTGATAAAGATTATAACTCTGATTTTTGAGCAGATCTGGACGGTCCGAAGCTGATCCGACGGCCAGGAATATTCCTAAGGAGATTAATACGATTTCTAAGGGTTTTAGGACTCCTTTTTCTACCAAAAAATTATGAAAAATTCATATATAAATAGAGGGTCCAGGAATAAGCTTTTGGAGAAAAAAAATTGAGTAGAAAATATAAAAAAAATAAAAAAAATAAAATAACTTTAGGGATCCAAAAAAAAGAAGGAGAAAAGTCAGTTCGCTCTACGGAGTATGATGGAAGATGGAGAGGTCATCAACCATCTTTTCGATGAGACTTGACTGATCAACTTCAGATCTTTGTTATAGTTTTATTTTTATTTTATTTTATTATTTCTTTTAAATTCTTTGTACTTGAATTTCAATTTCAATTAATGCAAAATTTATTTTCCTACACTTTAAATTCCTATTTTTTATTTTTTACACGTAGATGCTAGGATCTAATTAGTAGCTCTTAGTACCAATTTATTTTTATACTTTTTAAATTTTTATCATTTATTTTTATTGCAAGTAGATGCTAGGATCTAGTTAGTAGATCTTAGTATCCGATTTATTTTTTGCACTTTTAATTTTTATTTTCCGACTTAAATTGCTTTCTCCAAAATTTTATTTTTTTTGTAAAATTAAAGATTTTAAATCAAAATCTTACTTTCTCTGTGGATTCGATCCGACTCACTACTTTCTATATATTTTTAATTTTTATTGAAGTCAGAATTTGATTGATAATCATGGTGTCCTAACGACAACATCACGATCGTATCAATTTTTGGCACCATTACCGGGGAAGAAAATAATTTTAATGTTTGATTTCTTTGATTTTTTTATAAATTTAACTTACTAACTTTTCTATTTTTTTTATCTTTATGCAGAAAAAAAATCAAAAAATTCAAAAAAGAGATAGAAAGCTTTCAATTTTGCTTGGTGAGATCAATCCTAACCCTAGCTTTAACTAATTTTTTTTAGTATTAATTACTATTTTTTTAATTAACTTAAAATTCATCTACATAAACCTAATAAAAATTGCATGACAAGAGTAAAACTTAATTTTAGGAGCATTCATCATTGTAGATTTATTTTTGGTGATCGCTGGAGATAAGGTAAGCTTTCAAGTTTTATTAGTTTCATGCATCTAATTTAGTTGCATAGAACTCCTTGTTTGAAATTGGTTGTGCATATTCATTTCAAATCAATTTAAGGGTAACACCCATAACAAGATAAGGTAGAAATTTCATCACCCTTTCTTGGCCCAAAAATAACCAACCAGCATTCCACATTAACCCTAGCCTAACTAAAATCAAGTAGACATTGGCCCCTAGTATTAATCGAGTTCAGTTTTGAGTATTGTGGTGAAGTCAAGTGCAAAGTAAGTTCGAACTCACCCCTAAAACTGATGTCTAAGGCTAGAGGTTATAAAGGCTCTGCCTAAGTGGACTCGTGGTTATTTAATTGGTTTCGTTAGCTTACCTGGCCAATTCAATTGGTGTCTAAGGCAAGCAACGGAGGGACCCCCACGATCCCACCTCTTACCTGGCTAGTTGAAGGAAGTAAGAACAAACCCAATTTGCATTTAAGCTAAGCCACTCTACATCGAATTGTTAGGTCTAAGAAACCTGTAGGTGTCTAGGTTTAACTGTTTGCTAACTTGATTGCAATTAACACTTAACCACAACTAATTCTTCTCACCTTACGTATCTAGGTCTAGAGCTCTTTCTTTCTTTTCTCTCCTTTTTCTATTTTCCTACAAAAAAAAAAAAAAACTGGAATCATACATTAGGGTTTGCACTGGTATATGCAAGGTAGAAGATCTCTCTATCCTGACCTAGTTAAACCCAATCCTAAGATTGAACGATTGATTCATATTAAACCTGAAAATCAAATGGCTAGAGATCCTAGAGAACCACCTAGGCAGATGAAGAAATATTTTATTTCTTCCACTTATAACCCATCGACTTGTATCCACTTACCTGATATCCCTGCAAGCCACTATGAGATCAAGTCGACCACAATCCAGATGCTTCCGTCTTTCTATGGGAATACTATTGAAGATCCTTACAAGCATCTGGATGAGTTCTTAGAAATTTGTTCTGCGATAAAAATTCAAAATTTTACTGATGATGCACTTAGATTGACCTTATTCCCCTTCTTACTTAAAGATAAAGCCAAGTACTGGCTTGGCACAATAGGGAGACCATCCAAACTTGGGCTGAAATGCAGCACGAGTTTCTTAAGAAATTCTATCCCATAGGTCGAACCAACACTGTTGCTCCTAGATTGATTTTGATGATCACAAAGCAGATTGAAGGGATACAAATAATTTTAAAATGAAAAAGTCCTTATGCTCTTCAAGGGCAAAATCATAATTTTACTAAAATCCTGATTTGATAGTACCATTTGGTAGAACAAATGATTTGAAATCTATTGGTGAAAATTTCATTGTGTTTGGACTTATATTTTTGAAGTTATGAAGGTTTGAAGTGCATGAGTCGACTCATGAGTCAACTCATGGCACTATGAGCTGATTGGCACGCAAAAATTCTCCTTGGCACGCTAGTTTTCTGGCTTGGCACGACCTGTGAGTCGACTCATGAGTCGACCCACAAGGCATGAGTCGACTCATGAGTCGACCCCTGAAGCATGAATCGACTCATGAGTCGACCCCTGCGACGGAAATTGTCAGCAACGACTATTTTTTTGCCCGTTTTAATTTCATTTATGCTTCCTAAAAATCCTCTAACGGCTCTTTATCTACCTAAATTATTTTCTCTTGCTTCTAATGCTACAAAATCTTAAAATGGTGAAAAAATTGCAGATTAAATAGCGGATCAAACGTGAAATCAAAAATGAGAAGAACAGAAGAGAGGATCCAAAATCTGCACGAAAAAGCCTGAGATCAACGAAAAATCCAAAGAGAAAAAGAGAGAGGATCCACAATATACCAGAGAGATTGTGAAAGAGAAAAGCAAGATCTTTCAAGGAGAGAATTCTTCACGCCTATTGTTTCAACCTTGATCTAGAGATTGTTCAAAGCTTTCAAGAGATCTTCAATCAACAATCAACCTCTTCTCAAGCATTCAAGCGTTCATCCACTTTGAGAAAATCTGAAAAAGGGGTTCTTCATTTGAGTAAAGTTTTTATTATTATATTTGCTCATTTAAGGAGCTGTTATTGTATTAATCTGTGCTCAAAATTTTCTAACTCTTTGTGAGTTTTTGTTCTTGTTTTTGGAGGATTTCCAAAACAAGGAAAGGTTGATCCGAACCTGAAATCGGAGTATTTTGGGTTTACTTGTACCCGGGAAACAAGTGATCTAGCTTGGGATAGCTAGTGTCGGAGTTTCCGACGTCTTGTATTCTAGCTTGGGATAGCTAGTGTCGGAGTTTCCGACGTTTTGTATTCGGGTTGAATACAAAGGATAGTGGATTAAAATTCCCAAGTGAGATCTTGGGGAGTGGATGTAGGTGCAAGGTTAGCACCGAACCACTATAAATCCTTGTGTTTGTGGTGTGCTTTATCGCTTTATCTTATTTCTTTATTATATCCTTGCAATACTTCTTTAGGTAATTAATATTGATTTAAAGTCATTGTTTTGTTCTTCATAAGTTATCTGTTGGGCTTAAAATTTTTAGAAACCCAATTCACCCCCCCCCCTCTTGGGTTGCATAGCTGGGCAACAAGTGGTATCAGAGCCAGTGCTCTAGCCCTTCTTTGATCTAACAATCAAAGAGCCAAAGATCTATGGCAACCCATGTTGGAACTTCTCTAGCCGAGAGGCAATCAACAAACCGACCTTCACTTTTCAATGGGTCTAATTACACCTATTGGAAAGCTCGGATGAAGATTTTCATACAAGCACTCGACTATGATATGTGGAGTATCATAGTGAATGGTCCTCACACACCCACCAAGATTATAGATGGTGAGGAGTCAACCAAACCCGAGAAAGAATGGGATGAGGTTGACAAGAAATTGGCATAATTAAATGCCAAAGCCATGAATGTTCTTTATTGTGCACTAGATGCTAGTGAATTTAATCGCATTTCTACTTGTGCATCTGCTAAAGAAATATGGAATAGGTTAGAAGTCACCCATGAGGGAACAAATCAAGTAAAAGAGTCTAAAATAAACATGCTTATACATAAATATGAATTGTTCAAAATAGAGCATGATGAGTCCATAACTGCTATGTTTACTCGTTTTACTGATATAATCAATGGTTTAAAGAGTCTTGGCAAATCTTATACTAACAGTGAACTTGTAAGGAAGATTCTCAGGTCACTGCCAAGAACTTGGGAAGCCAAGGTGACTGCCATCCAAGAAGCAAAGGACTTGAACACTCTACCTCTAGAAGAGCTTCTTGGATCCTTGATGACTCATGAACTTAGCATGATGCAACATCAAGAGGATGAAGTCAAAAAGAAAAGAACCATTGCCCTCAAATCCACAACTTCACCTGATTATGAAACGGATGACTCTGAAGATGAAGATCAGGATGAGGAGATGGCTCTCATCACCCGAAATTTAAGAAGTTTCTAAGAAAAAGGAAACAGGGGATGAGAAAGAAATTTACAAAAGGGGATCAAAGCAAAGAAAAGGAGAAAGATCAAACCCCTATATGCTACGAGTGCAAGAAGCCAGGACATTTCAGATCCGAATGTCCACAATTGAAGAAAGGTCCAAAGAAGTTCAAAAAGAAGGCAATGATGGTGACCTGGAGTGCGAGTGATGACTCAAGCTCCGACGAGGAAACCTCAACAGAACAAGCCAATCTGTGCCTGATGGCACATAAAAATGAGGTAACTTCTGAATCCACTAGTGAATTTACTTTTGAAGAATTGCATGAAGCATTCTATGATTCAATTGATGAATTAAAGAAACTAGGGAAGAAAAACAAAGAGCTGAAATTGGAAAATCAGTCCTTAGTGAAATAAGCTGAAAATCTTTCAATTGAAAAATTCACCTTGATTCAAGAAAATCAAAACTTAAAGGATGAAATGAACAAGCTGAAATCTATAGTAGATAAGTTCACCTTAAGTTCAAACAAGCTAAATATGATCCTTAATAATCAAAAAGCTATATATGATAAGGCTGGACTTGGTTATAAACCCCTAAAGAAACAAAAATTTCTGAAGGATATTTATGCAAATTATTCAAGCAAAAAGTCTACAAATATTACTTGTTTTAAATATGGAAGAATAGGACATAAATCATACACATGTCTTATTAACAAATATGCAAACACAAAGAAAATATGGGTTCCAAAAGGAACCATTCTGACTAACCTGAAAGGACCCAAGAAAGCTTGGGTACCTAAGACAGAAACTTGATCTGTGCTTGCAGGTGTGTCTAGCATCCCAAGAAGGAAACAGGAAATGGTATCTTGACAGCGGATGCTCGAGACACATGACTGGTGATGAATCACAATTCATCACGCTTGATGCTAAGGATGGAGGGATGGTCACCTTTGGAGATAATGGCAAAGGAAAGATCATCGGGATAGGTAACATTGGTATCACTCCCTCCAAATACATTAAGAATGTTTTACTAGTTAAAGGTTTAAAGCATAACTTACTTAGCATTAGTCAATTCTGTGATAAAGGGTATAAAGTAAGTTTTGAATCATCTGTTTGCATTGTGACAAGTCCTATTAACGATGGCATTAAATTTATAGGACATAGGCATGGCAATGTTTATATGGTAGACTTGAATGATTTAACTAAATTAGACATGCAATGCCTAGTTTCCTTAAGTGCTAAAATAAATGAGACTAGTTGGCTGTGGCATCGTAGACTTGCACATATTAGCATGCATTCTCTTTCAAAATTAATTAAAAAGGATTTAGTTCTCGGTTTGCCAAAATTGAATTTTGAAAAGGATAGAATTTGTGATGCATGCCAATTAGGCAAACAAACTAGAGTTTCATTTAAATCCAAAAATACTATTTCAACTTCTAGACCTTTAGAGCTCTTACATATAGATTTATTTAGACCAACTAGAACCACTAGTCTAGGAGGAAAATGATATGGATTTGTAATAATTGATGATTACTCTCATTTTACTTGGGTTTTCTTTTTAGCTCACAAAAATGAAACTTTTCAAATTTTCACTAAATTTCATCGAAAAGTCACTAATGAAAAAGGGTTTTCAATTCAAAATATTAGAAGTGATCATGGAACAGAATTTGAAAATCATGACTTTGAAAATTTTTGTGATGAAAATGGAATTGGCCATAACTTCTCTGCTCCTAGGACACCCCAACAAAATGGGGTAGTTGAAAGGAAAAATAGAACCTTAGAAGAAATGGCCCGTTCCATGCTTTGTGAAAGCAACCTTCCAAGATATTTTTGGGCGGAAGCAATTAACACAGCATGTTACATTTTAAATCGTGCTTTAATTAGATAATTTTTAAAGAAAACCCCCTATGAACTTTGGAAAGGAAGAAAACCAAATATTGCATATTTTCATATTTTTGGTTGCCGATGTTTTGTATTAAATAATGGTAAAGAAAAACTTGATAAATTTGATGCAAAATCAGATGAAGCAATCCTTCTAGGTTACTCCTCCACTAGTAAAGCATTTAGAGTGTTCAACAAAAGAACTTTAGTAGTTGAGGAGTCCATACATATTGTCTTTGATGAATCTAACGATCTTCCTTCAAGGAAAAATGAGGGTGTTGATGATGCAGATCCACTAATAGAAGGTATGAAGGAGATCACTCTGAAAGATTCAGCAACTCCAGAAGACAAGGATCAAGAAGACAAACAAAATGAAAGAGGTGAAGAAATTCAAGAACAACCTCAAGGTATAAATGACCTACCCAAGGAATGGAGGTATGTTCACAACCACCCTAAGGAGTTAATTATTGGTGACCCTATGCATGGGATAAAAACACGTTCTTCACTTAGAGATGTACTTAATCATTGTGCATTTGTATCTCAACTTGAACCTAAAACTTTTGAAGAAGCTGAAAATGATCATAACTGGATTAATGCTATGCAAGAAGAACTTAATCAATTTGAAAGAAATAATGTTTGGACCTTAGTGAAAAGACCTAAAGATTATTCAATAATTGGTACAAAATGGGTCTTTAGAAACAAATTAGATGAGCATGGAAATGTAATTAGAAATAAAGCAAGACTGGTTGCTAAAAGATATAATCAAGAAGAAGGAATTGATTTTGATGAAACCTTTGCACCTGTTGCTAGATTAGAAGCCATTAGACTTCTACTTGCTTATGCTTGCTTTATGAAATTCAAACTATTTCAAATGGATGTTAAAAGTGCATTTTTAAATGGATATATCTCTGAAGAAGTATATGTAGAACAACCCCCTGGATTTGAAAATCATGCTTTTCTCAATCATATCTTTAGATTAAATAAAGCTTTATATGGTCTAAAACAAGCACCTAGAGCATGGTATGAAAGGCTAAGCAAATTTCTACTAAATAATAGTTTCTCAAGAGGCAATGTAGATACAACCCTATTTATTAAAAGAAACCAAAATGATATGCTAATTATACAAATTTATGTTGATGACATAATTTTTGGGTCTACTAATGAATCCCTTTGTCAAGACTTTGCTAAGCTTGTGCAGGGAGAGTTCGAGATGAGCATGATGGGAGAACTCACCTTCTTTCTCGGACTCCAAATCAAACAATCAAAAGAGGAATCTCCATCACCCAAAGCAAGTACACCAAGGAACTACTCAAAAAATTTGGAATGGAGAACTGCAAACCAATTGGCACACCAATGAGTCCCTCATGTAAGCTTGACAAGGATGATGAAGGTAAAAGCGTAGACTTAAAATACTATAGAGGTATGATTGGCTCATTATTATATTTAACTGCAAGTAGGCCTGATATCATGTTTAGTGTTTGCTTATGTGCAAGATATCAATCTAATCCTAAGGAATCTCATTTGAATGCTGTTAAAAGAATCCTTAGATACTTAAATGGTACACAAACTATAGGGTTATGGTACTCTAAGGACTCACAAATTAATTTGTTAGGATATTCTGATGCTGATTTTGCTGGATGTAAATTAGATAGAAAAATCACAAGTGGAACTTGCCAATTTCTTGGAGTAAATTAATCTCATGGTTTAGCAAGAAACAAAATTCGATGGTACTGTCTACGGCTGAGGCCGAATACATTGCAGCCGGAAGTTGTTGTGTTCAAATCTTGTGGATTAAGCAACAACTAGAAGATTTTGGGATCAAACTTAATGAAATACCAATAAAATGTGATAATACAAGTGCCATAAATCTATCTAAAAATCAATTCAACACTCAAGATCTAAACATATTGAAATAAGACATCATTTCATAAGAGAACATGTTCAAAACAAAAATATAATTCTTGAATATGTTAGCACTGAAAATCAATTAGCCGATATCTTTACAAAGGCCCTTAGTGAGGATAGATTCTGTGAAATTAGGAGAAATCTAGAATTCTAGATCCATTTGCCTAAAATTTTTCAATTTCCAAAGAATAGATGTCAAAAACTCTTAGAGCTCAATTTTTAACATCTATCCTGGTCCCAAAAGCTCAGATTTATCACTCTAAAAACTTATCTTTGAGCAAAATTCCTACTCCCAAAATTTTGAATTTTTCTGGAATTTATTTGCATTTTTCCTGAATTTCTGAACTTCATGAGTCGACCCCTATGAGTCGACTCAATGGCAAACTTGTAAATCCCACCAACTTCCATCGGGTCCATTGTTTTTAAACGGGAAACCCTGTTCGTGAGACGACTCATCTTCCCATCATCTTTCTTCCGAAAGCCTCCTCTCCAACTCTTCTTGCTCCAAATCCAAGGATCAATTCTGAGGCAATTCTCCCTCCTCTCCACCAAAAATTGCCTCCTTGAAAAGGATTTTTCTGTGCTTTCTCGCATTGCTCGGCGCGGGTGGAACGTGCCCTAGAACTTCACCGTTCATTCAAAATCCGCTTCTTTTCTCCTCCAAAATCTCTCTTTATTCTCTTGTGATCCCTCCTCCACTGAATTCAAGTCTCCTTGTCTGCACTTTATTGGATATGGCTCCAAAGATGAAACTTCCCCAAAGAAGGAAATCAATCCGAGAGCCTGAGGAAATTGTCCGAAAGAAAAGGCATGCTCAGTCTTCCAGTGTTCCCGATCCAGTTTCAGTACCTGCTCAAGGTCCCTCTCAATCCTCAATAAGCCCCAGTGTAAATCCTCTTTCTGATAGAAAAGTAGAAATCGGGAAAAATATAGATTTTTGGTTCTTTGAGAAAGAAGGCTTTACTTTTGCTACCAAGATCAAACATCAAGGATGGGAACTTTATTGCTCTCTTAAGGATGTCACCTATGTTGATCTAGTCAGAGAGTTCTACCAGAACCTAAATTATGTAAATGGGTCAGTGACTTCAACTGTCAAAGGGATTGACATATGCTTGGATTCTAGGATATTGGGAGAAATACTTCAGTTGCCTAATGAAGGATACTCATATATGGAACTCCCAATTAAAGAAGAAGGGATCAGAATTATCTTAGGAGAAGCTTTTTCAGGAAGTTTAAACAGATTGGAAGCAAAGCTACTGTCCATTGAGATGAGGGTCCTGCATCAGATTGTGACAAAACTATTCTTTCCTAGGAGTGGTAGACATGACTTACTATCTGGCAGAGATGTATGTGTCATGTTTCATATCATCACTCAGACCCCCCTAAACCTCCCTGCACTTATGATAGAGGCCATGAGAGAAACTTTGAACAGATCCAAGGCACACTTGCCTTATGGTATGGCCCTTACTAGAGTTTTTAGGAGGTTTGAAGTTAGCTGTGAGGGGGAGACACCTACCAAGCTCTCACATGTGGACACTTTCAACCAACACAGCCTGCACCGAATGGGAATTACAAAGACTGTTGGTGGTTGGATCAAGGGCTCTGAAGAAAGAGCTGAGGAGAGAGCTGAGGAAAGAGCTGAAGACAGAACTGAAGGCAAAGTAGAAGAAGAAGGTCCATCTTCTCCTGTACATGATTTCAGGGCAGCTTCACCAGATACCCAGTTCATTCCTGATACTAAGGCTGGCCCTTCTGAGTTTACTAGGATGCCCACACCAGTGTATCAGCCAGAGAGCAGAGCACCTCATTCAGAGTTCAGACTGGCTGACGATCAGATCGAGCATATTTCACAGCGTGTGGCTTCTTTGCTGTCTAGCCAGTGGAGTAGTACTTCTTTTACACCTGGAGCTACTTCTTCTGATCAGACCATTACTCCCCACATCTCCACTGTATTTCAGATGATTTCAGATCAGTCCGTCAGGATACAGCAGCTTGAGGACACAGTCTGGAGACTGACTGGCAGAGTTCTTGACTTGCAGGGGCAAGTCCTTGCATTGGCCCATCCCCAGCCACAGGAGTCTACTATTGAGGTCACAGACCTCACTGCAGAGGCTGGCAGGCTCAAAGGAGCACTAGAAGGTGGATATGAGCTACTGAGGAAAGAGATCCGAGGATCGAGTGAGCATGCTACCACCCAGTTCACTACTCTACTTCAATCTGTTTCCAGAGCACTAAACGTACTTGATTCTATCAGACTCACCCTTTCTGTTCAGTCCCTAGCATCTAGCATTCTCAGCCACCCAGTTCATCTCGCTCTCCTACTCGTGGCAGAGGCAGACAGGGTAGAGGACGCACTTCTGATCCATCATCTCCTCACCCTATATCTGATGACTCCGATCATTGACTTATCGAGGTCCTAGGTGTTAGTGTCTTGTTCTAGGATCTATACCTTGGGGCCATGTATTGACATTTAGCCGGTTGAATTTTATGTATTGAAACAATTATGATATTAATGGAATCATCTTTTACCTATATTTCTACCTCTTCGTAATGATCATATTTTGGTTATATATTTTCTTCTTGTTGAAATATTGTCTTCTCCTTGTTGTTGTTTGCTGTTGATAATTGCTATATTAAGGGGGAGCAAACATCTGTGAAAAACTCTAAAGAAGAAGAAATTAAAGAATATTTCAGAAAAAGAAAAGAAAGATTAACTATGTTTGATGATGTCAAAAAGGGGGAGAAATTAAACAAAAACAAAAATTGAAATTAGACAAAAAGCAAAATCCTAAATTATGAGAAAAAGGGGGAGAAATTAATTAAAACAAATATTGGAGAAATTAAAATAAATATTGGAGAAATTAAAACAAATATTGAAGAAATTAAACAAATATTGGAGAAATTAAACAAAAACAAGGATTGAAAGATTAAACAAAACTTTGAGAAATTTTGGTATCAAAATTTGGTATCAGACAGAACTTAAACAAAAAGTCATCCATCAAAAGCAAAATCATGAGTACAATGCAAATAAGTTTTTTTATGCTCTGATATATTTCAAAATTCAAACTTGCTTTTGAAATTTTACTCACCTTGATACATCTTAAGAAATTTATTTTACTCTGATACATGATAAAATTTAATCCGATACAGTGTGAAGGTTTCTCTGATAAATTATAACATTTGATCCGATACAGTGTGAGAAAGTTTCTCTTATATATTATAACATTTGTTCTGATACAGTGTGAAATTTTCTCTGAAATTTGCTCTAATACAGTATGAAATTTTCTCTAAAATTTGTTCTGATACAATAAGAAATTTACTCTGACATTTGCTCTAATACAATGTAAAATTTTCTCTGATATATTATAAAATTTTCTTGCTCTGATACATTGTAAAATCTTTTCTGATATAATTATTTTTCTTACTCTGATACATAGAAAAAGTTATTTATCTTCTCTTGCTCTGATATATCTTGAACTCAAAATGATCTAATACCCTTTTCAAATCTTTAAGAAAATGGACAAACTATTTTTGCATTTATATTACATGCCAAAAGAATCATACTCTTTTCAAGCATATACACTTATAATGGATTCTTTTGAAATTAATGCATTAACATAAATATTTTTGTTCAAATGTTTTGTCATCATCAAAAAGGGGGAGATTGTTGCTCCTAGATTGATTTTGATGATCACAAAGCAGATTGAAGGGATACAAATAATTTTAAAATGAAAAAGTCCTATGCTCTTCAAGGGCAAAATCATAATTTCATTAAAATCCTGATTTGATAGTACCATTTGGTAGAACAAATGATTTGAAATCTATTGGTGAAAATTTCATTGTGTTTGGACTTATATTTTTGAAGTTATGAAGGTTTGAAGTGCATGAGTCGACTCATGAGTCAACTCATGGCACTATGAGCTGATTGGCACGCAAAAATTCTCCTTGGCACGCTAGTTTTCTGGCTTGGCATGACCTGTGAGTCGACTCATGAGTCGACCCACAAGGCATGAGTCGACTCATGAGTCGACCCCTGCTAATTTGAGCCAAGAATTTTCAGAAATGCATTCTCTGGTTTTTGCAACAGAGGTCGACTCATGAGTCGACCCCTGAAGCATGAGTCGACTCATGAGTCGACCCCTGCGATGGGAATTGTCAGCAATGGCTATTTTTTTGCCCGTTTTAATTGCCATTTATGCTTCCTAAAAATTCTCTAACGGCTCTTTATCTACCTAAATTGTTTTCTCTTGCTTCTAATGCTACAAAATGCTTAAAATGGTGAAAGAAATTGCAGATTAAATAGCGGATCAAACGTGAAATCAAAAATGAGAAGAACAGAAGAGAGGATCCAAAATCTGTACGAAAAAGCCTGAGATCAACGAAAAATCCAAAGAGAAAAAGAGAGAGGATCCACAATATACCAGAGAGATTGTGAAAGAGAAAAGCAAGATCTTTCAAGGAGAGAATTCTTCACGCCTATTGTTTCAACCTTGATCTAGAGATTGTTCAAAGCTTTCAAGAGATCTTCAATCAATAATCAACCTCTTCTCAAGCATTCAAGCATTCATCCACTTTGAGAAAATCTGAAAAAGGGGTTCTTCATTTGAGTAAAGCTTTTATTGTTATATTTGCTCATTTAAGGAGCTATTATTGTATTAATCTATGCTCAAAATTTTCTAACTCTTTGTGAGTTTTTGTTCTTGTTTTTGGAGGATTTTCAAAACAAGGAAAGGTTGATCCGAACCTGAAATCGGAGTATTTTGGGTTTACTTGTACCCGAAAATAAGTGATCTAGCTTGGGATAGCTAGTGTCGGAGTTTCCGACGTCTTGTATTCTAGCTTGGGATAGCTAGTGTCGGAGTTTCCGACGTTTTGTATTCGGGTTGAATACAAAGGATAGTGGATTAAAATTCCCAAGTGGGATCTTGGGGAGTGGATGTAGGTGCAAGGTTAGCACCGAACCACTATAAATCCTTGTGTTTGTGGTGTGCTTTATCACTTTATCTTATTTCTTTATTATATCCTTGCAATACTTCTTTAGGTAATTAATATTGATTTAAAGCCATTGTTTTGTTCTTCATAAGTTATCTGTTGGGCTTAAAATTTTTAGAAACCCAATTCACCCCCCCCTCTTGGGTTGCATAGCTGGGCAACAAACACCATGAGGCGAGCCATCACTGGATTTGCTCAGCTTCTAGGAGAACAAATTCATGAATCATGGGAGAGACATAAGGAACTTCTTAGAAAATGCCCACACCATGGTCTATCTAAGTGGCAAATTGTTCAAGCTTTTTATGAGGGTTTAGGTGACCAATACAGACAGATGGTAGATGCATCTTGTGGGGGTGTATTTATGAGTAAAAGTGAGGATGAAGCCTACACTTTATTTGAAATTTTGAGTGAAAATTCAATCAATCATGCTTCATTATCCTCCTACGAAAGATCAATTCCTCACCAAAAGTGGGCAAGAATTTTTGAGATCAAGCAAACAGACTCTAGTCCTAAGATCGATTTGAACCTAATACCCCAAAGATTAGATAAAGTCAACCTTCTTGCCCAGATATTTGATCAGTTCCTAGCATTAGATCAACAATCTATAATCGAGTCTTGCTTTGTGTCTTTTGTAAGGATCTAAAAATAATCTTGGCTAAGTTGGGGGAGAATTAGTTTTAAAAAGACTTATGGATCAGGTGATATCTCTCCTTTTCTTTCTCTTTACATGCACTGTTCATATTTCCTACTCCATTAAGGACAATGTTGATTAAGTTTGGGGGGAGAATAAAATTTTTTTAAGTCCTCAAGTAAGTTAGTATTTAGTATTTAAGCATCTGATTACACTTAAGAATCGAGTTAAACCAAGTATTTTTTTAAAAAAAAAGAAAATTGATGTACAGATCAAAGAGTTTGTGAGATATTGAGGGATCAAATATTAAGAAAACTCAATAAAGAGTTAAGTTTAGAACTTAAATAGTTTTCTTTGAGCATTTCTAAATTTTCTACCAGCATTAAAGAAGAATTTACTTTCTATGGATTTGTGAAGAGTAACTATATGTTTCTTCATATATTTAAAAAAAAAAATTCTAAGTACTTCATGCTGAGTAATCGGGCCTCTTTGCCTAAGCAAGCATTGAGTTTCATGTCAAAAGATATGAAGGGCAAAGAAGCTTTATTGTAAAGCTAGTTTTAACTCGTAGCCTGTTTGATTCGAGCAAGTAGGTTCGAGGGATATTTTATACCTAGTGCCCTAAAGCCATCTGGTTTGGGAGTTATTGACTGAAAACTCGCTATATGGGTCAAACAGAAAACTTAAGGGGTTAAGATACTCAATAGCGGTACAATATTAAAAAAAAATTAATCAATAAATGAAGGACAGAAGTAACAATATACTGTCCATATGAAGGTTAATGATTTGGAGATAAAAGTAGGGATAATTTAAAAAAGTTCAGAAAAGGTTTAGTGTTCTTAGTTTAACTCTCATATTGACTAGTATTAATACACTCTATTGAACATCAGTGGCCTTTTTAAAAAATTATTTGGTGAAATTTGAGATTTTAAATTTAAAGGTACTTGATTCTAAATTCTTTCTTTACTCGAGGACGAGCAAAGTTTAAGTTGGAGAGTGTGATAAGTGGTATATTTTTATATTTATTGAAAATATTTTTGGTAACTTATGGTGCTAACATCTTCTTAAAAACCCTAATTTCATGAATTTATTAAATTTTCTTAAAAAATAAGTGATTTTGAAAAAAAATATGGAATTAGATATATTTATAAAAAAATAGATGTTAATTTAATTGAGCAATTTAAGCACCAAAATGAAGAAAAATTTTTAAAAAATTTAATGCATATTTTTTCTAATTTTTTAGGTGAAAATCGGAGCAAAAATGAAACTAAAATACCCTAAAAAATAAATAAAATAGCCTCCGATGCATGGTGGACCGGTCGGTTGGTCCACAGAGCCAAGGCACGGTCCACAAGAATAGTTACGCGGTCCACAGACGCGGCTCACAGTGAGAGAAAGATCTGGCGCGATCCAACGGTTGAGATTCAATCAGACCCAGATCCGACGGTTCAGACTCGTTGCCGACTTTGAATAGGACTCTTTTGCGCAATCCGATGGCCCATAAGCAATCCATCATGCGATCCAATGGCTGTTATCATTTCTAACTTTGAATAGGATTCTTTTGCGTGATCCGTACGGTCAGAACTAAATCAGAACCCAGATCCAACGGCTGACATTTGATCCGACCCTGATAAAAAATTATAACTCTGATTTTTAGCAGATCTGGACGGTCTGAAGCTGATCCGATGGCCAAGAATATTCTTAAAAAGATTAATACGATTTCTAAGGATTTTAGACTCCTTTTTCTACCAAAAAATCATAAAAAAATTATCTATAAATAGGGGTCCGGGAATAAGCTTTTGGAGAAGAAAAATTGAGTAGAAAGTGTAAAAAAAAATTAAAAAATAAAATAGCTTTAGGGACCCAAGGAAAGAAGGAAAAAAATCGTTCGCTCTACGGATACGATGAAAGATAGAGAGGTCATCAACCATCTTCCCGATGAGCTTCACTGATCAACTTCAGATCCTTGTTACAGTTTTATTTTATTTTATTTTATTATTTCTTTTAAATTTTTTATACTTGAATTTCAATTTTAATTAATGTAAAATTTATTTTCCTGTACTTTAAATTTTGTCTTTTATTTTTGCACGTAGATGTTAGGATCTAATTATTATCTTAGTTCCAATTTTTTTATACTTTTTAAATTTCTATTATTTATTTTTATTGCAAGTAGATACTAGATCTAGTTAGTAGATCTTATACCCGATTTATTTTTCGCACTTTTAATTTTTATTTCTGACTTAAATTGCTTTCTCCAAAATTTATTTTTTTTATAAAATCAAGATTTCAAATCAAAATTCTGCTTTCTCTGTGGATTCGACCTAACTCACTACTTTCTATATATTTTTATTTTTATTGAAGTCGAAATTTGATTGATAATCACGGTGCCTAACAACAACATCGCGATCGTATCAACCTTCATGGACTCCATTTCGGATTGCATGGCTTCAAGCTATTTCTCCAGAATCAGGTCTCTGCATACATCCATATAGGTGATCGGATCCTCATCGTTCTCATCGAGTTCGATGGAATCACCATCTCGGACCAAAACTGTGTATCTGTCCGGCTGAGTGGTACTCTATCAGATTGCCTTAATGGTGCAAGTACATTGGCTTCGAATCTGATCTAATCAAATCCGACTCAGGTTCAGCTATTGGTGTTGGTCCTTCTACCTGTTGAACTCATCAAGTTCAACCTTAGAGACAACAGTTCCTTCATCAAGAAACTCTTTTTCTAAAAAGGTTGCCTTAAGACTGACGAACATCTTTTGTTCATCAGCATGGTAGAAAAAATATCCTTTGTCTCTTTGGGGTACCCTATGGATGTGCATTTGTTAACCTAGGTCCAAGTTTATCTGTAACTAACCATTTGACATAGGTCGGGCACCCTAGACCTAAGGTGTGAAGTGCTAGCTTACGCCTTGTCCATATCTCATATGAAGTCTTAATACAGACTACTTAGAATCCTATTTAACACATAACAGATCGATTCGAGTGTATATCTCCAGAAGGATATCGATAAGCTGGCAAAACCCATCATGGATCGGATCATGTCTAACAGAGTCTGATTTCTTCTTTCAGACACACCATTATGCTGTGGTGTTCCTAGAGGAGTCCATTGAAAAAATCTCATTATCTCCTAGATATGTGAGAAACTCACCAGAAAGATATTGCCCTCTTCGATCAGATCGAGAGTTTTAATACTCTTTTCAGTTTATTTTCTACTTCATTTCAGAATCGT